>NC_087179.1:17469379-17484379 GCF_035594125.1 Scylla paramamosain | reverse complement strand
TGCCTACACACCTGCTCCTCCTCGCCCTGGAGACACACTCATCTATCATCTATTAGCTTCAGGAGGGGGAAAAAAGTGCGGTGAAATTATCCAGCGGTCGATTCATGATTCATCCAGCCCAACGCCGTAAACAAACGCATTTCTTTATGCTTAATTTGTACTTTTTCTCATTGCATTTTGACCACTGTGCATGCAACGCTACTTACGCAATACTGTTCTCGTAGTGTTGTGCTTCAAGAGCCGTCCGTCTATGAGTAATAAAGCCAGCAGTCCAAACATCACTGGAAAACAAAAGCCTTTTTCTATAGGTATATTGAATTTCTGGATATACATATTTTTTTTTTCCTAACTGAACTTTAATAACTCAGCTGTAAAGTCAACCAGCCTGAGAGTTAACCAAGCAATCACCACCACCACCATGACCACCACCACCACTACCACTACCAACACCAACAACAACAATTACAACAATTACTATGAACCACACTCTGAAACTTGCACCCCGCACCTCCACTCTTTCAAAACGCTGTAGTTGAACCCACACGAGTTTTTGACAGAGTTTTTAGCATTCTCGTGACAGATAAACACAATCTTTACATTATTATCAGGAGAAACGCTCTTGAGAACCCTGCTAATCATGCATGTGGCTTTAGAATACAGAAAGAGAGAGAGAGAAAGAGTAAAAATTCCTGTAATACTTCCTTTAGCTAGTCCCTGTACCTTTGACAGATGGGGATCCTGCACATCCTGGTGGCGGGGCTGCTAGTGGCCGGTGCGGGGCATATCGTGTGGCGCACCATGCAGGAGCCGCCACCGCCCTTCATCGATCCTAACCCTTGGTGGGGCCCTGGGGAACGCCAGAAAGAGGACACCACCGTCAGGCCATTCAAGATTGATGTTTCTAAGGCTGTGAGTGATTTATATTGAACTATGTATGTATGTATGTATGTATGTATGTACCTGTATTTCAATGTGTGTACGTGTGTGTGTTATTTTTGGTATTGTTATATCAGAGCCTTTAGTGCTGTTGTTGTTGTTGTTGTTGTTGTTAAATGTGTATACACGGCTGGTAAGAGCATACATGTCAAGGGAAAGACTGATGAATAGTAGTAGTAGTAGTAGTAGTAGTAGTAGTAGTAGTAGTAGGAGCAGCAGCGTATCTGATGGCCAAGACATGCTAAGAAAAAGACTGAATGATTTATCTTATTACTCTTCCTCGTGACCAGTTCCTCGCTGACTCCCGATGGACCAGCAGCTCTCGTCATGTCATGCCTGCCCAATAATAATGACGACGATAATAATAATAATAATAATAATAATAATAATAATAATAATAATAATAATAAAAAGAAGAAGAAGAGAGAAAGGGTGATGATAATGATGAAGAAGAAGAAGGAGAAAACATCAACAACAACAGGAACAGCGAAAGGGCAAGAAAAACAAGCTATACTAGAAATACGAGAATTACAAGAACAAGGAAACTAAAAAGACGAGAGAAATCCGAGAAGAGAGAGAGAGAAAAAAAAAGAAAGGGGAAGAAGAAAAAGAAGAAGATGAACTACATACGACAGCAACGGCAAAAAAAAAAGAAAAGAAAAAAAAAATACACTTACAACATTCATCTTAATAATGCACTTTGAATATCGATGAGAGATGATGACGATAATAATAATAATAATAATAATAATAATAATAATAATAATAATAATAATAATAACAACAACAACAACAACAATACAATACTGAAATCGCTCTTTGGACTAAATTCGAAAACATTTGCGTCACACACCCAGAAGACTCCACTAGCTGAAGTTACACGGGCGTCTTTTTAAGGCTATTTTTATGCTTTTAGCGACAGATTAACAAGATTTTCACGACCCTGACTGAAGGAACGCCCCTGACAAACTGGCTAATCATCTCTGGGGCATTTGAAAACAGTCGTGATGAGAGACCAAGGCGTTTCAGAATACTAGCTTCATTTGAAAAGTCGTGATGAGAGACCAAGGCGTTTCAGAATACTAGCCTCTCTCTCTCTCTCTCTCTCTCTCTCTCTCTCTCTCTCTCTCTCTCTCTCTTGACAACAGTGCCGACAGAAGCACAAGTGTTTATGAGGGATAAGGTTATCATACAAAAATTCTCTCTCTCTCTCTCTCTCTCTCTCTCTCTCTCTCTCTCTCTCTCTCTCTCTCTCTCTCTCTCTCTCTCTCTAGCGTTTTCCTTTCAAATATCGACATAGTTTGGCATCGGTCCCTTTCCCCAAGTCTGTTAAGCTATTTACTGCTTTCATTTTAGATTTATTCGCCGTATTTAACTCTTCTGAAAGGCTATGCAGTGTTTTGAATAGATCTGACACGGTTAAAAGTGTGTGTGTGTGTGTGTGTGTGTGTGTGTGTGTGTGTATGTGTGGTTTCTGCCTTGTCATCATTACTTGAGTGTCACGTGTTCCTCTCTCTCTCTCTCTCTCTCTCTCTCTCTCTCTCTCTCTCTCTCTCTCTCTCTCTCTCTCTCTCTCTTCATGGCATTGCTAGTCTCATGAAATACCCGGATATTGCTGCCACTACCACCATCACCACCATCATCACCACCATCAGCATTACTACCACCCTTACTACTACTATTACTACCACTATTTTCATTCTTGCTTCTTTGATTACTTGTACTGTCAATACTTAACAATTTTTTTACCACCAATAGTCGTTATTTTATCATCCTCTTATACTTTAACTAGTTCTTGTAGCAGCAGTAATAGTAGTAGTAGTAGTAGTAGTAGTAGTAGTAGTAGTAGCCTTCTATCTGGGTCCTGGGGATTGGAAACGTACTATTACTACTACTACTACTACTACTTCTACTACTACTACTACTACTACTACTACTACTACAATAATACCCCTTCTATTCAGTGGTACTTTGTTTTCCTCTTCTCTGCACTAAAACAACAACAACAACAACAAAATATATATCACTAACACTCACCATTATCTTATTATATTATCTTAAATTCCCCCACAAAAGGAGAATTCGTGTTATCTCAAGGACTGACTGCTTATCTCATCCTCATCTGTGTGGTAGTGGCGCGGTGTGTTACCAGGTACAGAGCTCTCTTCTTCAGGGTTATCAATGGCCTGTGTGTCTGCTTGCAAGCCCTCTCCTCTGCTGTCTGATCTGTTGCTCGTACTATAATTGATGCTGCTGTGGTTGATTTTTGTTGTTGTTGTTGGTGTTGGTGGTGTTGGTGGTGGTGGTGGTGCCTCTGTAGTAAAACTGTATCTTCCTCCCACACAGATGACTTAACCTAACCTAACCTAACCTAACCTAACCTACTATTACTACTACTACTACTACTACTACTACAACTACAGCTGTACCAACACCCTATTTTCTCCTCACAGCTGACCTCACCACCTAACCTAACTTAACCTAACGTAACCTGACCTAACCTTATCTGACCTAACTGAACCTGACGTTAACTTGACGTAACCTACCCTTCTACAAGCACACCAACACGTATCTTCCCCCGCAGGACCTTGATGACCTGAAGGCGCGTCTGGCCCTGCCCCTGCGACTCACCCCGGCACTGAAGGACGCAAACTTCACCTATGGCTTCACGGACACCACACTGAACGCCGTGGTGAAGTACTGGCGCACTAAATATGACTGGAAGAAAAGGGAGGAGAGGCTCAATTCTTACCCTCACTTCAAGTACGTGCCTGAGAACATAAGATCATAAGGGTTGGAGCAAGGGGAGAACAGGCCTACACGTGGCAGTCCCCTTTGCTAAACATGCCTAACGTATCTTCCTCGTATCGTTCAGATCTATATGTGTCATCTTTTAAAGCTAACGGCAGATGCACACTAGAGGGACGGTCACACTCAGATACACTTCAGATACGTATTATTACATGCATATCATCTATGGGAACCGTAAACGCCAGTGTGGATGCTTCCGTTGAAATGCGTGTAATTATATTTGACTCCTGAACCGTGAGTGGACCGCGACTTGAGCGTGACCGTCCCTACAGTGTGGTTCAGCTCTAATGACTCAGCACTAACCTGATTACTGAGTCTAAGCAGTGAGTCAAGGGGTGGTGTGAAGTTCTCCGCGATCCAGCTTGGCCTGCCCTCTCAAGACAGCTAGCTCCCTTCCTTCACACTGCTCTATACGCGCACGCCCTTCACTTAGAATTTATTAGTAGTTTTGGGTAATCCTCTTGACTTTTTTCTGTGGGATCTGGCACCTCCTCAGTGGGCCTTTTTGATATATAAATTCTGTTGTTACTGGTCAGCGCCGCTCTTACTTAACAGAAAAGAAAAACGTTTCTACTGGAATAAACAATTAACTTTTCTTCACCAAAGCTTCCTATCGGTGGGCTGCTACTAACCTGTAACTCACTACTACTACTACTACTACTACTACTACTACTACTACTATTAAAGCCACAATCCTCCCTTTCTAACCCTTCAGGACTCAGATAGAAGGCCTGGACATTCACTTCCTGAGGGCAGCGGCGAAGGCGGGCCCAGGGGTGACAGTGGTGCCCCTCCTGATGGTGCACGGGTGGCCTGGCTCTGTGGTGGAGTTCTACAACATCCTGCCGCTCCTGACGACGCCGCAGGAGGGCAGTGGTGTGGCCTTCGAAGTTATCTGTCCGTCTATTCCTGGCTATGCTTTCTCGCAGGCGTCCGCTAAGCAAGGTGTGTGTGTGTGTGTGTGTGTTGTGGTCAATAAAGTATCTATCTATCTATCTATCTATCTATCTATCTCTCTCTCTTTCTGTGTGTGTGTGTGTGTGTGTGTGTGTGTGTGTGTGTGTGTGTGTGTGTGTCAGTCTTCCTTTCTCTTTCTTTATCTCTCTGAATGTCTGCGTACATTACTCTCTTTCTCTCTCTCTCTCTCTCTCTCTCTCTCTCTCTCTCTCTCTCTCTCTCTGTTAATCTTTTCTTCCCTCAGTTCACTTTCCTTCAACATTTATTAAACTTTATCACTACCCCCAGCTGACCTTCTTAATCTCCTTTCCTTTCCTTTCATCCCCTCCCCAGCCCCCTGCCCCACACTCTCTCTCTCTCTCGCCCTCTCGCCCTCTCTCCCACTCTCTCCCTCAGCTCAGATAGGTCGTGGCAGTTTTCGGCTTTTTCTGCACCGTACGCTGGTTCCCCACACCACGCACGGCACTGGAACACGTTTCTCTCTCTCTCTCTCTCTCTCTCTCTCTCTCTCTCTCTCTCTCTCTCTCTCTCTCTCTCTCTCTCTCTCTCTCTCTCTCTCTCTCTCTCATACACCCCCCACGCGCGCATTCCTTTCCTACTTTTCTTATCAGTGTCTCTCTACTTCACTACCTTGACAGCGTGTTATAGGGAAATGGGTAGTGGGGATGGTCTGCTAAGAGCGGTGAGGATTTTATAGGTGTGTGTGTGTGTGTGTGTGTGTGTGTGTGTGTGTGATGATAGTGGTATGGTTGACTGAGGTGAAGTTAGGTTAAGTTCAGGTGGGGATTTAAAGATTGTAATGGATTGAGTGTCGGGCGAAGTTAGGTGGAGTTAGGTTAAGGTAGGAAGGTAAACAAAATTGGTTCTAGAAGAGGTGATATGGAGATGTGATACCAAAAATGATAACACTGCACTCTTCACAATAAACTCGAAACAAAAAACAAAGCAAAAAAAAAAAAAGAAAAAAAAAAAAAAGAGAAAAAAAAAGGAAGAAAAGGAAAGACACCCATGAAAAAACTGACAGAACACCACCGTGGCCACAGAAAACGGCGAGTGTGGAAGAGTCAAGAAGCGCATAAAAAATACACCAACATTAGAGAATATAAGGGGCGGCAACACAAAGCCATCAAAACGAACGCCTGCCTCAAGATTCGGGCCGCGCTGCTCCTCCCGTCTCATTCAGAAACTGGTCGAGAAAATAGAAGACGTGAAGAGAGAGAGAGAGATAGAGAGATAGATAGAGAAAGAGAAAGAGAGAGAAAAGCGCCTCTCGTTCTTTTTTCTTTACCCATAATTGGCATACGCTTTCAACTTTATAATTGAGAGAGAGAGAGAGAGAGAGAGAGAGAGAGAGAGAGAGAGAGAGAGAGAGAGAGAGAGAGTCTTTTATTAGTTCTATATTAAGCAATACATTCTTCCATTAAGTATTTTTTCTTTTTTTTTCTTGTTCTTTATCTGAATTATTGCTGCATCTCCTAGTACCTTTATTTTATTATTATTTTTTTTCTCTTTTGCTCTTTGGTTCTCTTCTTTCTTTTTTTTTATTTCCTGTAGTCTTAATTGGTTTTTATGTCTGAATAATTAGTGTCTTTTCATGTCTTATTTATTTTATTTATCGTTTATTTTATATTTCATTATTGTTATTTTAGCTGTTTTTTTTCCTTTCTTTTTTCTTTATTTTCATGTACTATCATTACTTTTTCTATCAATATTCGTAATTTTTTTCTTGCTCTGAACTTTTGCCAATCTTCCTTTTGTTTTTATCTATTCCCGCTTTCCGTTTTCTGTTATTTTACAATCTGCCTTTACTATTTTTAAATTTTTTTTTATCAGTTCCCTTTTATCTTTTGTTTTATTATTTTCTCTTATCTTTTTTTCGTATTACTATTATCTTCAGCCATTTCTCGTTAGTTCTGTTCCCTTTCTCCGCTTTTTATTTATCTTTTACTTAAAAATTAAGTTTTGTCGTCTTTTGTTCTCTTATCTTTTACCGTTTTCTTTATTTTTTTTCTTTCTGTAAAATTTCCGCCGTCTTAGTTTCTTTAAATCCTTTTACCTTCATTTTCTGTTACGTCGCGATCCCAACACTTTTTTTTCTTTTCTTTTTACTTTTTTTCTTTTTCCTCCGGCGTACGCAGCGGAGAAATGTTGAGAGCGTTGAAAGAACCCAAGGAAAGTAGCGGCCTTCATCCGATCTGCAGCGTAGCGGGGCAAGAGTTCAACCAGTATTCTAAAACGCTTTGCTCTTTCTCTCTCTATTTCACCACGAGTATTTTTCAAAGGCTACAAAGATGATTAGCCGGTTTCTCTAGAGTGTTTCTCCTGTTAATAAAGAAGAAACATGGTTAATCTGTCACAAGAATCGTATAAAAATAATCTTAGAAATCTTTGAAGCGATATCTGTAGACTTGAATGTAATGGAGATGCGTCGTAGCTGTGGTTCAAAATAGAGCGGGAAGATGCAGCCCAGGAGAGACGCCACGGAACCAGCGTACACAAGCGAGGGTGTAGTGCAGTCACGCCTCAACAGATTCTAATACCACGTGTCTGAATATTGTACTCTGCAAGGCGTTGGCTGTCTCCTCTCCTAACTTGACCACACCTACTGCTTTTGTTCCTCTTCCTGTTACTTATATTTCTACTTCTAATACCACTACCTCTACTACTACTACTACTACTTCTATTACTACTGGTGCTGTTAACAATGATGATGATGATTACTCCTCCTCCTCCTCCTCCTACTTCTACTAGTACTTCTACTACTACCACCTCTACCACCACTTCAATAATACAACTATCACCCCTTCCCTCTTCCCCCCCATCCCACACACTGCGTCTTTCGGGAAAGTTGAAATAAGAGAAAGAAAGGGACACACACACACACACACACACGGACTACAACCAAACAGACGGTTATAAAATGAACCCACAGTAAACCTGCTGTCAGTAAGAGATGCAAAAGCCACGATCAGGCAACCAGCAAGATGGAACACCAAATATACGTAAAGTAACATTTCACCTTTTTTTTTCTCTCACTCATTTGTTTTTGCTTTGCATCTCGAACAATGTGCTTGCGTATACAACTTTCAGACCAGTCGGGTTCGTGACGTGCTCGACCCCTGCTGCTCCTCCTACTGCTGCTGCTCCTTTCCCTAACCCCTCTCCCTGCTCTCTCCTGCCTCCATTGCCCCCACTCCTCGGCACCCCGCAGCTCTCAAGACGAAACTGACTCGCCCACGTGTTTTTGTTTTTGGCCAGGCTTGGGGGACCTCCAGACCGCGCAGATCTTCCTGAAGCTGATGAAGAGGCTAGGCTACGAGAAATTCTTCGTGCAGGGAGGCGACTGGGGCTCTCTCATCGTGACGGACATGGCGACCCTCTATCCTGAGAAGTATGTGTGCTGTTGCTGATACTGATACTACTGATCTAGCCTAACCTGACCTGATAAGTATGTGTGCTCCTATTGATACTACTACTACTACTATTACTACTACTACTACTAATAATAATAATAATATCACAATCGCTTTCCCAGGCCGGCTCGTAAATACCAGATTTAACACAATACAATATTAATTCACTCCTAAATTTTTTTTGTGCGTGTGGAAAGTTAAGTGAGGAAAGATAATGATGATATTAACATACACTGCAGCAAAAACCTAACCTGACCTAACCAAACTACAGCCAAAAAAAAAAACTTCCTTGTGGTAACTGCTGACTACGTAAACAAGATCCCTCGCTAGATTCTCTGAGCGACATGATAATAATGACAATAATACATCTACTCTTTTATTATTGATTTCTCTTTCTTCCTTCTGTGTTTCTATCATTCATCATCGTTCGTTTCATGTGAATTCCTATTATCATTTTTCTTTCCTGCTTTTTTTTTTTTTTTTTTTTAGCTTTCGTATTCTAACCGACTGCACTCGACACAATCTCTCTCTCTCTCTCTCTCTCTCCACTACCTTCCTTTCTTCTCATTGAATTTAACAGGGAGTGGAAACCCGTCTAGCGAGCAATACTTGGCCCTCTCACGGAGACTTATCCCCCCACACAGACACACACCACCTCTTCTGCTAGACATCTGCATAATGCCCTCTCTGTACTGGACCGAGAGAGAGAGAGAGAGAGAGAGAGAGAGAGAGAGAGAGAGGAAAGAAGAGTTGTCGGATTTCTATTATTGCTTAAATTTTCTTTCTGTGGCATTCTCTTTTGTTTTCTTTTTGTTTCTTCCTCTTCTTCTCCCCCCCCCTCTCTCTCTCTCTCTCTCTGACGCAACTTTCTGTTTCATCTCTCCTTTCCTTATAATTCGCTCGTCTGCCTCGCCAATCCTTTCCTATTCATCTGTTTACTTTCTGACCATGGCGTGCTCTTCTTACCCGTCCCTTATCTTGCTTTCTTTTCTTATGTTTATTCTATTTATTTATTTATTCCCCTTTTTTATTTATTTATTTTATTATTATTATTTTTTTTTTTTTTATATATATCCTCCGGTTCTCTGGTTCATGGTGTGTACGAAGAAGAAGAAGAAGAAGAAGAAGAAGAAGAAGAAGAAACTCATGGCTCTTACTATTTCTGCCCTTAAAATTTAGTCCTTACAAGGAAATTAATCTTTTCAAATTACGGAGCATCAGATGTTGGCTCTCTGCTCTGCTCTCTCACCACAATTATTTTCAAAGGCCACAGAGATGATAAGCCGAGTCCTACTTCCGTCAACAATGTACATATCTTCTTGAACTATCACTAAAACCATAAAAAAAAAAACCTAAGAAAACCCGTGTCACTTCATTTCCCAGAGGCTTTTGAAAGTAGTGGAGATGAGGCGCGGAAGTATTTCAAAACAAGCGCCCGCTGTCTGCATCTCTCCGCATCACTAACGCGTTCTCTCGCTCTCCGTTGCAGTGTACTGGGCATTCACATCAACATGGCTCTAATCAGCACCACCGGGAGGATGCTGAAGGCAATCTTGGGCTCTGTGCTGCCGGCGGGGCTCGTGGTGGACGCAAAGGATCAGCACAAGGTGTACCCGATGTGGGAGAAAACGAGCATGTTCTTAAGGGAGACTGGCTACCTCCACATCCAATCCACCAAGCCTGACACTATAGGTATGCACTGTTGGAAATTGCTACCCGACTGCTTTCAAAAGGCTGTTGTTGAAGTTACGTGGGTTTCTAAGGCTGTTTCTCCGGTTCTAGTGACAAATAAACTAAATTCTTACACAGCGAACGGGAGAAATAGCCTGAAACACTCTTGAGAACCCGGGTAATCGTCTCTGTGGCCTTGGAAAATAGTCGTGGTGTTGGAGCAAAGCGCTTCTGAATACGGTTCCAAGGCACAATGCGATCCCCGTGTTGTCTATGTGTTGTTCATCCTGCCTTCAGACCAATGTCCCTGTGTTTCTTCGACTTATTGATTATTTATTTATTTATTTTTTTTTTAATGTATGAAGGGCTGCAGCTTAAGGCAACAAAATGGCTGAAAAAAGGCCCACTGAAGCCGCCAGCCCTTCAAAAGACTAATCAAAAGAATTATCTAAAATTATGAAAAGTATCTTGATAATTTCAGAGACATGGCAATAGTAACAGTAACAATAATGAAAATAATAATAATCATAGCCTACTCTCTTCTCCCATGTTAGGCGCTGCAGTAAACCAGCTCCCCGTTAGCCTAGCTGTGTACATACTGGAGAAATTCAGCACCTGGACCCACAAGGAGAACCCTCACTTACCCGATGGTGGTCTGCTGCAGCCTGACTTCCCAATCCCTCTTGATCAAATTCTCGACAACATCTGCGTCTATTGGTAGGTTCAGTGGAGTTCCCCGTGGTTTTATTTGTAAACACTGGCGCTTCGTCCCTACTCGCCCTGCTGGAATGGGTGTTATAAGGGTTTTTTTAAGGTGTTTTGATGGTTCTTGAGATGTTAAGTAGGACTGTACGAAAGGGGTGGAAGTTGTTAGGGCTTTAAAGAGTGTTTTTAGGGTTTCTGAGATGTTAAACTACTATCGTACGAAAAGGAATGAAAATTATAAGGGTTTTCAAAGAATTGGATGGTTCTTGAGATGTTAAGTAGGAATGAAATAAAGGACTAAAAGTTGTAAGGGTTTTAAAGAATGTTTTTAGGGTTTCTGAGATATTAAACTACGATTGTATGAAAAGGAATGGATGTTATAAGGGTTTTCAAGAATGCCCCTCAGCTCCCTGTTCCCCTGACTCCCCAGTCTTGTCCTCACCCCTGTCTCTTCTGTGGCGCAGGTTCACGGGCTCCATCACCTCCAGTATGCGGTTCTACGCTGAATATTTCGGCAAAGTCCTGACGCGAACCATTGACAAGTGGGTATAGTGGTAGTAGTAGTAGTAGTAGTAGTAGTAGTAGTAAGACATTCATTGATTATATTGAAATACATGTGGTTTTGGATAGCAATTATATGTTATAATAAAAACACACGTAATACTACATTCTAACAACTCTCTCTCTCTCTCTCTCTCTCTCTCTCTCTCTCTCTGCAGCATCCCTGTACGCGTGCCCACTGGTATCGGCGCCTTCCCTCAAGAGCTGGGCGTCGATCCAAAGAACTTTCTCGCTCACAAGTTTTACGACATCGTGACCTACCGGTGAGGTCGAGGGGCGCGTGGCGAGGGTGGCGGGCAGGGACACTCACAGACATATCAATAAATTCTCCCCTTCCCCTTCCCGTTCCCTTCCCCATCCCTTGGCCGTTTGTGGTATTTTAGATCTCCCCTAATCCCGTAGGTGTGTTTTAAATGCTACGATGGGGGTGGGATGGGTTAACAGAGTGTTGACTCCGAGGGGTGGGAAACAAGACACCTTCCTTCACCTTCCCTTCGTGTATCTATGGAAACAATAAACTTAGTGATTTGCTTTTCGTGGAAGGTAATGTGTTTATAAGCGTGAAAAAAAAAAATAATGGATGATGTAACCTTTCAGTCAGTGCCACACGTTTGTGAATAGCGACAAAAATTCACTTACCTCACGAAACTTGAAGCCGTTCTGTTTCACCCGCAGGGACCATCCAGCTGGCGGTCACTTCGCGGCCATGGAGCGCCCTCACCTGCTGGCCAGCGATATCCACACCTTCGTGAAGGCGGTGCGGCAACGGCAGATCCACTAACCCAACGTAGCCCCCGTGGTCTCCCCAGCCTCTCTCTCGGGGCAAAGCTCAAGTCAACTGTGTCAGTAATAGGAGTGCTATTAGTGTGTTACGAAAAAAAACAAAAAACAACAACAAAAAAACAATAAAAAATAAAAATTCCACATTGTTTATTGTAGCCTATTTACTGTTGTTTATAGGTACACTCCCCTTCACCTCCACGCTCACCTATCAGCGTCGCCAGCGTGTGAGTCGTCTACTGTGAACCGCCTGCTTCGACTCATATTCCGCCAAACCCTCTCAGATACGAGTGGAATCAAGCGAGGCGGCTCACTGCAGGCGATCCACCAAGCGATCCACACACTGCTTGGCAACGTTGAGTGACGAAAAGGGAAGGGACTAATAAGCAGGATAATAAGCAGAATGAGAATTTACATGAGCCATCCTTAAAGTTTACGTTCTCTCTTAAGAACTTAAAACAGAAAATGGAGAATTTAGTGACCCAAACTTTGAAATATTATTAGTAAGCAGACCGGTCGGTGGCGAATTGTTTTTCTTCCAGGTCCAGTGATAGAGAGCTACTGTGTAAGTTACATGCATTTACATAATTTGATCGTAGGTGTTGGATTATTGTTTTTGTTTTGTATGTTACTGATGATAGAGTTTTGTGGCATCACGTGTTTTTTTTCCTGGTGTGTGTGTAGATGGACTCCGCTGTTGTGCCAAATCTCTCCCGGGTCGAAACGCTAAACAAAAAAGTATAGACGGCACGTTCCAGGTTCATTGGGCCTGATGGAACACTCCCTATTAATACCTCCTCCTCAACCTCCTCCTCTTCCTCCTCCTCCTCAGCGCATAGTGAAATCAAAATAATGACATGCCAATATTATCTAAATTACTTAATGTTTTTATTACAATGATTACTACTGCTAATATGTTTTAAATATGTATGTAGAAGAAAATACCAGTTTGTTAAAGGATATTGTGTTTTCCAATTGTCAGCGATAAGAGAAGGACTGGATAAATGCCACGAGGAGAGAGAGAGAGAGAGAGAGAGAGAGAGAGAGAGAGAGAGAGAGAGAGAGTCCTTTCGCTCATTTTGTCTCGTATTTATTTACCTACTTTCTATTTTTTTCTTATTTTACTTTCATAAGATGCAAATTAATAACAAGGAGAACTAAGAAAGGAAGAAGAAGAAGAAGAGGAAGAAGAAGAAAAAGAAGAAAAAGAAGAAGAAGAAGAAGGAGAAGAAGAAAAAGAAGAAGGAAAATTTTCATCAAAACGGAAACAGTAAACCCATGACGAATCTCTCTCTCTCTCTCCTCCTCTCTCTCTCTCTCTCTCTCTCTCTCTCTCTCTCTCTCTCTCTCTCTCTCTCTCTCTCTCTCTCCTCTCTCTCTCTCTCAATTCATTTACACATCACTTAAGGTTTTTATAACACTCAGCAATCCACGAGAGAGAGAGAGAGAGAGAGAGAGAGAGAGAGAGAGAGAGAGAGAGAGAGAGAGAGAGAGAGGAGAGAGAGAGAGAGAGAGAGTTTGTGTGTCTGTCATTAAGAGGAAAGTTAATTACAAGCTCTTCGCTGGAAAAGAAGAAATAAAACGTGTGTTGTTAAGAAATTAGAGGGAAAAGCAACAATTAACTTCTGGAAATATGGTGAAAAGAGAAGAAGATCGAGAGAAAGTAAAGGAAAAGTTGTGTATTCTACGAAATAAAAGAAAAAAAACTATGAAAAACTGATTTCTATATGCAGGAAATTCCAACGAAGAGGAAAAGAAAAGGAAAATAAAAGAAGAGAAAACTAGAGTAAAAAATATATTAAATAAATAAATAAAAAGAACAATAGAAAAAGAAGACAAACGATAATAACGACACAAATCAATAGAAAATTAAGGGTGAAGAAAAAAAAAAAAAAAAAAACCGCAATAAAAAACACATTATCGTACTTCTCTCCTATCACAGCCATGCTCCAAAAAGATAAGACTGGAACTTTCGTATGGAGGTCAAAGATTATCGTACTGTTTAATACTAGGCCCACGAAAAAAAATTACGTATGTTGTTCAAGGAGTTAATGAAAGGAACCATGCATAATGCAGTCAGAATGTAGAAACTCGTGTAATTATTGTCGAGTATTGAGGGAGAGGAGGAGACACGGGGCCGTAGAGCAGAAAGGAAGGCATTCATTGATTCTGTTCCTATTCACAAGTGACAGTGTTCTTCCGGTGAAAGTACCTTAGAGAGAGAGAGAGAGAGAGAGAGAGAGAGAGAGAGAGAGAGAGAGAGAGAGAGAGAGAGAGACCATCAGTTAAATATCACCCTATGGCTAGCTGACCTTTCCGCTCTCTCACACTATCATTCTCTCGTCACGCGGATAAGTTTTCAAGGCGTGAATCACCTTCCTAAGAAACCACCACCACCACATCAGTATGTCCGTATGAATATCACAGGACTGCCAACCCTCTCACCCTCTCACCTACCCACCCTCCCTGTCACCTGTTGCGCGCTCCCTCTCTTACCCCCTCCCTTCACCCACTCCTTCTTTACCGTCTCTCTTACTCATTCCCTCCCTCTCTCGCTCTCCCCTCCCTCCTCTCTCATTAAACGTATGAGTCACGCCATCTGGTATGTATATCGAGAATGCGAATGATGCAGTGTATATCAGCAAAAGGCGGCAAGATGCACTTGATTGAACAGAGAGCAGAGCGGCGGAGTAGGCTTTGCGCATGCGCCGCCTGGGGGAACAGAGATGCCGGTTCTCATTATAAAACCCGGAGGCAGATAACTAGCTTAAAAAACACTCCCGCACACAACTGACCAATGATTTATTGACTGGGAATAATTGGGTGTTCATATGGGTTTGTGTATGGGAGGGAGGTACTGCCAGGGAACGTGTAATAGCGCGAGAAGTGGATTAGTTTGGTGACTGGAGGAACGGAGGCTGGTTGGAAGTAGGAGGGACTGAGAAGGAGACAAAAAAAAGTAGTCAGTCAGCTGTTGTTGTGAGTAGTGAGCGGTGGGTGCGTGCCTCAGTGTGTGCCGTGGTGAGTGTGAGTGTGTGTGCGTGTGTCCGTGCGTCTGTTTGTCTTTCTTGGTCAATGTTGGTGTTTAGTGGCGAAGTGAAGTGGTTTATCGTGGCGTTTCATTCAGCCATTCCTTCCTTCCTTCCTGTTAGCGGGGGAATATAAT
>NC_087179.1:17441879-17444379 GCF_035594125.1 Scylla paramamosain | reverse complement strand
TTTTTATTTACTCGAGGAAATTATGGAAGGACGCTTATTGAGGCTGTAGACAGTAATGCAGATGGATAGACAGAAGGACAGGTGTAAAGGTAGACAGGTAGTGACAGAAGAGAGAGAGAGAGAGAGAGAGAGAGAGAGAGAGAGAGAGAGAGAGAGAGAGAGAGAGAGAGAGAGAGAGAGAGAGAAGACATAGACGGAAAATTAAAGATAAAGGAGACAGAGAGAAAGAAACAATTGAATAGATAAACACAAAAGACAAACAAAAAGACAAACTAATAAACAGAAGAGGCATAGACAGATAGACAAGCAGAAAAACAAAAAACAAAAAAAAATGGAGAAAAAAACACATACTGACAGAAAAGTGAACAAAAGTAACAGATGATGGATGAACAGAGAACACCAAGAGTGGGACAGGTGGAGAGGTGGACAGGTGGAGGGGTGGACAGAAGGGTCAGTGAATGGGGTGGTCGTGCCATCTGTGGGTCGTCAAATAGAAAGGTAGACAGACGCGGGGAATACTAAACAGGCAGGCAGACAGACAGGGTAGGGTAAGCAGACACAGAGATAGGAAGGGAAAGCCTGCCAGCCAGCCAACGAGACAGACATTGAAGAGAGAGAGAGAGAGAGAGAGAGAGAGAGAGAGAGAGAGAGAGAGAGAGAGAGAGAGAGAGAGAGAGAGAGAGAGAGAGAGAGAGAGAGAGAGAGAGAGAGAGAGAGAGAGAGAGAAATAATTGGAGCAGTCACCGCTAAAAATCCTAAGTTAGCTCCGTTTTCTATGATGGAGGTACAGCCATCTATCGGCGAGAGAACGATAACGCTGTGTTTTTATTACTATCAGCAGTGGCCCAGTTATCTGATGTGGCTGGTGAATGATGAATGGCAGGGATAGATGGCAGACCTAATAATACGCGTCTTATCGGTCAAAAACAGGTGAGAGGGCGAAAGAGGAGAGAAAAATACGTTACCGAGTCCAGTCCATCAGTGCTCCTGTTATCAGTGGCAGAATTTAATGTTACAGAAAACGTAGAAATTTCAAGGGTAGACTCACCTAGAGAAGCTGCAAGAAGCCATCAAGCATACACGTGGCAAGTCTCTGTACGAAACATATCCACCTACTCCTACCTCTCATTCCCTCATCCTTCCAGTCACACAGTTAGAAAAAAAGGTGAATATAGACTGAAACTAGAACTGCATTCACTGGTATATATACACAGCGGGAACGGAAGTGCGTGTGATAGATAAAGTGAAGGAGGAAAGAAATAGTGAATGATATATACTGAGTCAGTGTTATCTTAAGAAAATGCAGTTATCTATGCATATCATTCTGTGTGCTCCAATTCCTTACCATTTTGTTGATTCTCACGCGCACACACACACACACACACACACACACACTAAATAAATAAAAATAAAAATAGATAAATCATGCAATAAATGATAATATAAAATGAAATAAACAATAAAATAAATAAAAGCAAGTAGACAAAAGAATAAAGTGAAAAAAATAAAGAAATAGAAAATAGAAGATTAATGAATAAAACAAATATCTTTTTTTTCTTTTTTTCTTTTCATATATTTTCTAGTACCTCCTTTCTTCCTCCATTCCTCCGGCTCTTTTCTCTACCTCTCCTTTCTTCCTTCCCTTCCTTCATGTCCCTTCTCCCTCTCTCCTCCCTCCTCCCTTTCCTATTGAAGGGAGGGAGGAAGGAGAGAAGGAGGAGAGGAAAGAAGAGAAAGAAGTAAGAGAATGAGGGAAGGAAGGATTTGAGAGATGGAGGGAAGTAGGAAATGAGAGAGAGAGAGAGAGAGAGAGAGAGAGAGAGAGAGAGAGAGAGAGAGAGAGAGAGAGAGAGAGAGAGAGAGTTATTTCCGGGTGGCATTCCTGTCTCATTGTTAGTTACATAATACACACACACAGCAATAGGTATTCTTATTCACACTTAATTGGCAACACGAGGACTGTAATATAGAATGGTGTTGCGTATTGCTAGTCTGCCGCGCGGACTACTGGGGAAAAGAGAGAGAGAGAGAGAGAGAGAGAGAGAGAGAGAGAGAGAGAGAGAGAGAGAGAGAGAGAGAGAGAGATAGTCGATATGGTTGGTAATGTCACAAGATTGCAATAGCGACCTCGACCTTCAGTGCGTGCGTGTGTGCGTGCATGCGTGTAGTTGAGTGTGTGCGTTTGTGCCTGTGTGTGTGTGTGTGTGTGTGTGTGTGTGTGTGTGTGTGTGTGTGTGTGTGTGTGTGTGTGTGTGTGTGTGTGTAAAGGAATATTCATGTATGTGCATTACTTTCCAGAGAGAGAGAGAGAGAGAGAGAGAGAGAGAGAGAGAGAGAGAGAGAGAGAGAGAGAGAGAGAGGTGGGGTTATGGGGGAACAGGATACCGCGCCGTCAGCCCAGTTAGGTTAGCTTAGCCTGTCACTGTCAGTATCTCGGCGGACCAGGCCAGTGCAGGTTGTAGGACAGTGCCGCGGGGGAGTGCCAAGCAGCGCCACTCTC
>NC_087179.1:17424379-17426879 GCF_035594125.1 Scylla paramamosain | reverse complement strand
TGAGGTTAAGTGTATTAAGTTTGTATGTTAAGTATATTAGGATCTGTTTACCTTTCCTGTTGTTGTGCTTGCTTACTCATTTATATATTTTACTTTATCGTTTATTCATTTATCTATTTATTGGTTTATTTGTTTTTTTATCACCTTTTTTTTCGCAATTCCCATAAGGTTTGAGTCACTAGTGCTGAGGCGATGGTTCCTTTTCGCCCTCACTCACTGCCAGAGAAGTATGGCGGTCAGTAGAGGTCCCACAATGCACTTGGGTTTATCACTACGAGTATTTAATTAACGTGGTATTCCTGGCATTGTGGGGGCTTTGTAAATACGTAGAGTGGCGAGTAAGAGGCTGCCAGAGTACGTGTGTGTGTGTGTGTGTGTGTGTGTGTGTGTGTGTGTGTGTGTGTGTGTGTGTGTGTGTGTGTGTGTGTGTGTGAAGTCCTTTTCCTTTCATTCCTGTTTGTTTACTAGTACAGCAACAAAACAGCCATTACTATTACCAAGCTGTTTATTTCCTGTCATTCCTGCTGTTATTACCTTCCTTCCTTTCGTTTGTAGCTTGTTTGCCAGCCAGCAGCATAACACAGTAGTCTTCGTTGTTTGCGTGTGTGTATGTGTGCGCGTGCGTGGCCCCTGCGACCACGAAATGAAGCTTGGAGTGTCTTTTTTTTTTAGCTAATCATTGTGTGTTTATGAGCTTCCAACAGACCCACCGCCTCTCCTTTCCCCTTTCACCCTAGCGTCTCATACCCCACTGTGCCTTGCCTTCGCGTCCTCCAGAGTAACTGATAGACACCCCCCAAGCCTTCCTTCCTCCTTCCTTCCTTCGCCTCATCCCTTGTATCAGATCAGCGCCTCCTTTTGCCAAGCGTCCTGGAGGAGTGAAGATTGGCCTACTTCAGTCACCAATCACAATGAGGAGCAATTGTTTTTTGTGTGTTTTTGGTGGGGAGTGGCGAGGAGACAGGCTCTTGGCTAGGTTTTTTTACAGTGTTGCTCAGAGTGTGATTCGAAGAGAGAGAGAGAGAAAGAAAGAGGGGAGTATATAGGGCACTCATTTCAAGCCTTTTGAAGTTAAGTAAGTTTTATTTTGTTTGTTTTTTGTTTATTTATTTTTTTTTATTGATTGATTTGTTTATTTATTTATTTTTTTGTCCGTGGAGTGAGGAAGATGCGTTTTTTTTGTGATTTACGTTTGTTTTCTCCTTTTTTTCATTTTTGTTCCCTTTTTCACCAGCTTACTCAGACTTCAAACTTCAAAAAAATAAAAAAATAAAAAATAAATAAATAAATACTGAGTGTGAAGATACTGATTGTAAAACTATCGGCAGTACGAACACCTTTCAAAATACTGCCAGGGTGCAAATGCTTAGAATACGAACACCTTTCAAAATACTGCCAGGGTGCAAATGCTTAGAATACGAACACCTTTCAAATGCTTAGAATACGAACACCTTTCAAAATACTGCCAGGGTGCAAATGCTTAGAATACGAACACCTGTCAAAATACTGCCAGGGTGCAAATGCTTAGAATACGAACACCTTTCAAAATACTGCCAGGGTGCAAATGCTTAGAATACGAACACCTTTCAAATGCTTAGAATACGAACACCTTTCAAAATACTGCCAGGGTGCAAATGCTTAGAATACGAACACCTGTCAAAATACTGCCAGGGTGCAAATGCTTAGAATACGAACACCTTTCAAATGCTTAGAATACGAACACCTTTCAAATGCTTAGAATACGAACACCTTTCAAAATACTGCCAGGGTGCAAATGCTTAGAATACGAACACCTGTCAAAATACTGCCAGGGTGCAAATGCTTAGAATACGAACACCTTTCAAATGCTTAGAATACGAACACCTTTCAAGAATGCTGACAGCCCTCCCTCCCCCTCGGCAGCAGGCGGGGTGCCCACTACCAGTCCACCTCCAGCCTTTACTCCGACGGTCACAGCTCCTCCTCCGTCAGCCCCGCCCCCTCCCCCTCCCCCACCGCGGCCCCCTCCTCCAGCACCCCCCACCACCACCACCACCACCACCACCACCACCTGCCAGCCCGACACATATCCACCTCCTCCTCCCCCTTCTCCTCCCCCACCCGCCCCTCTCAGCTGGGCGCCCTCAACAAGCGGTGGGTGTCGACTAGTGACTTCGCCACGCCCAGCCGCGCCGCCACCGCCTACGCCCACTCCCCCACGCCCACTAACACGCTGCTCGCCGCCAGGTGGGTCTTGTCTTGCTGCTTCTGTGTGTGTGTGTGTGTGTGTGTGTGTGTGTATGTGTGTGTGTGTTTGTTTGTTTTGTTTGTGATGCCAGTTTGTTATAATTAAAGCTTTTATTTGTTTATTTTCTTTATTTATTAGTTTTTGTTTATTTATTTATTTATTTTATTTTTTTGCTATGATTATTGAGAATTTTATTTTTTTCTTTTGTTTTCTTATTTGTTGTTTTTTTCCTTTTTTTGCTAATTTTTCCCGTTTTTCATTAATTTCTGTTAT
>NC_087179.1:17414379-17416879 GCF_035594125.1 Scylla paramamosain | reverse complement strand
GAGAGAGAGAGAGAGAGAGTCATCCGTGCGTGAGTCAGTCCATGGTTGAGGTAAAATCATTCCAAATTTCAGAGAGAGAGAGAGAGAGAGAGAGAGAGAGAGAGAGAGAGAGAGAGAGAGAGAGACTACAACCTTGACGCGAGGCGGATAACCCGAACCTCGTTTTTCTTTATGGTCGTCAGTTTTCTTCCTTTTTTCGTTTTCTTTTTTCCCTTTCCTGTTTATCCTTATTTGTATTCTTTTATACATTTATTTTGTTTATTCATTTCGTTGTTTTTTTACGTAACTTTCTTCTGTCCGTCGAGAGAGAGAGAGAGAGAGAGAGAGAGAGAGAGAGAGAGAGAGAGAGAGAGCGTGACTTACAGAAGCGTGAGTCATAAGTTGAGGAGA
The DNA here is from genome assembly GCF_035594125.1 of Scylla paramamosain. Classification (NCBI taxonomy): domain Eukaryota; kingdom Metazoa; phylum Arthropoda; class Malacostraca; order Decapoda; family Portunidae; genus Scylla; species Scylla paramamosain. The sequence goes on along the minus strand of NC_087179.1, from coordinate 17,416,489 downwards.
AAGAGGAGGAGGAGGACGAGGAGGAGGAGGAGGAGATTACTAGGGTGGGGAAAGAAGAGAGATTGTATTCAGAGAGAGGGAGAGAGAGAGAGAGAGAGAGAGAGAGAGAGAGAGAGAGAGAGAGAGAGAGAGAGAGAGAGAGAGAGAGAGAGAGTTACAGATCTTTGACATATTACGTAATGTTTATTTAGTTACATTTCTCTATATTTACTCGTGACTTCAATCAAATAGTAGTAGTAGTAGTGGTAGTAGTATTAGTAGTTAGGTCACATACGTAATACAACTTTAGAGAGAGAGAGAGAGAGAGAGAGAGAGAGAGAGAGAGAGAGAGAGAGAGAGAGAGAGCATAACCTTGTCGCTACGCTGAAATATCCTTTAATTTGTCTTTTTCCTTTACACTGTGAGGCAAAAAAGATGATTGTTCTATTGAAGGAAGGGGAAGGGGGAGAAGGAAGGGAGGGAGGGAGGAGGAAGAGGAGGGAGGGAAAATGTTATGAAAGTGAGGAAATGGAAGCTAAAGAAACAGAAGAAGGAGGAGAGATGTTAAAGAAATGGAAGAGAGAGAGAGAGAGAGAGAGAGAGAGAGAGAGAGAGAGAGAGAGAGAGAGAGAGAGAGAGAGAGAGAGAGATTTTTCCCCTTTCCCCTTACCTTGGCCTACACCTTGACTGACATTGAGAGAGAGAGAGAGAGAGAGAGAGAGAGAGAGGACCATTGTGTTCATCTACTACTACCACCGCCACCTCCTCCCCTCCCTGCTCTCTCCAGTCATTCTTTCCACCTGTTGCTCTCTCCCCCCTCTCCCTCTCTCACCTGTTGATTTTAACACTCACCCTCTCTTACTCACCCTCCTTCCCTCCCTGCCTCCCTCTCTCCGTCACTTCCTCTCCCCCCATCTCTCTCCCTCTCCCCCACACGCCATTAGACACGCGCTGAGACATAATTGTAGTGTGTTTTGCGCTGCTACACACACACACACACACACACACACACACACACACACACACACGTGCGCGCGTGCATAACAACCACACCACCACTACTACTACTACTACTACTACTACTACTACTACAATTGTTAACGCTTAGTACAGTTTCTCGTACTACTAGTGAAATTCTTACTATCATCACTTATATTACTACTTTTACCTATGTTACTATGACTTTTATGTATCCTACTTATCGTTCTACTATTACTACTACCACCACAACCACCACCATCACTACCAGTACATCAGAAGGAGTGAAATTATTATTGTTTTGCTCTTGTACTTGTTTGGTGATCCCGTTGGCAAGGTTACCGTCAAGAGATCGCGGATTGTAAACATCGGTGAAGCGTTACATGTTTGCGGTTTGTTTATGCGTGCGAGGAGAAAGTGGGGGAGGAAGAGGGATTGCAGTGAGGAGGTGAATGAAGGGGAAGGAAAGAAGAAAGGGGGTAGGGAATGGAAAAGAGAGAGAGAGAGAGAAGGGAAGGAAGAACGAATGAAAAGTTGTATTGATAAAGAGTTTGATGTGTTTGTGTTTTGTGGGTGTTTGACTTAAGAAGCGTTACGAAGCAGGTCAGAGAGAGAGAGAGAGAGAGAGAGAGAGAGAGAGAGAGAGAGAGAGAGAGAGAGAGAGAGAGAGAGAGAGAGAGAGAGAGAGATTATCGTACTGATGGAAAAACTGTCACGGATTGCACTTTGAAATGTCACTTTGGAGAGAGAGAGAGAGAGAGAGAGAGAGAGAGAGAGAGAGAGAGAGAGAGAGAGAGAGAGAGAGAGAGAGAGACGAAAAATGGTATCCTGTAACGACTTAAACTGTGTGTGTGTGTGTGTGTGTGTGTGTGTGTGTGTGTGTGTGTGTGTGTGTGTGTGTGTGTGTGTGTGTGTGAAAATATTGACCTTTATCACCTTAAATATTGTTCTATCGTTTTGTCGTGTGTGTGTGTGTGTGTGTGTGTGTGTGTGTGTGTGTGTGTGTGTGTGTGTGTGTGTGTGTGTGTGTGTACCGCCATGCTCTTTTTCCCTCTCCTCTCCTCTCCTCTCCTCTCCTCCATTACCCAGAAAACCTCTCCCTTTTATCCCTCCCTCCCTCCCTCTCCCTCCATCCCTCCCTTCCATTGTGTAT
>NC_087179.1:17406879-17411879 GCF_035594125.1 Scylla paramamosain | reverse complement strand
ATAGGTACACATAGGTACACACACACACACACACACTCCCTCTTTCTCACACCTCTCCCCGTCAATCCCCCTGCAGACCCCGTGAGGCACAGTACAATGGCGAGGAGGGCGTGGTGAAGCTGTACCTGCGCGGCCGCCCTCTCAATCTGTATGTGCCCACCCCACTGAGGGAAACTTACTCCCCTACCGGGCCCTCCCCTGCGCCGCCTGCCAAACTGAAACTGGAGTGGGTTTATGGTTACAGGTATGTGTGTGTGTGTGTGTGTGTGTGTGTGTGTGTGTGTGCTGGTGTTGGTGTTTCTTTTGTAAGGTTCTCGTATTTAAAATGTGGTTGATTAGGTAAGATGGTGTAAGGTTGGTGCAGGAAGTCGTTAGGCCTACACGTGGCAGTACCTGTATGAAATATCTCTGAATCTTCTTTTTTTTGTTTGTTTTTTTGTCCTCTTAGTTTACCAGAGCTTCGTTGGTTAGTGTGTACCTGCTGTGTGAGTTTCTTCTTTACATTTTTTTTTTTAATATTAAACTGCATTTGCCATCTGTCTGTCCATTCGTTCATCCCATCCAGGTCTGTCTGCCTGCCAGGTGACGGCGCCCGAATCCGACCTAACTGACCTACCTACCTTCATGCCATCCACAAACTTACTAACATCACTACTAATCCCACTGTCCAAGTCACTAATGTAATCAAAAGTAACATTGGCACAAGAACTAACCCTTGAGTACCCCACTAATGTAATCAAAAGTAACATTGGCACAAGAACTAACCCCGGAGCACCCCACTAATGTAATCAAAACTAACCCTGGAACACCCCACTAATGTAATCAAAACTAACACTGGCACAAGAACTAACCCTGGAGCACCCCACTTGTTACTCAGCCCCACACGGACGCAGAACCATTCATTACAGTCACAGCCAACCCAACACTTTCCCATCAACTTACCCCCCTAACTTTCCTCCTTCCTCCTCACTCCCCCAGGGGTCGCGACTGCCGCAACAACGTGTACCAGCTGCCCACGGGGGAGATCGTGTACTTCGTGGCGGCTGTGGTGGTGCTGTACAATGTGGAGGAGCAAATGCAACGCCACTACCTGGGCCACACTGACGACATCAAGTGGTGAGTAGTAGTAGTAGTAGTAGTAGTAGTAGTAGTAGTAGTAGTAGTAGTAGTAGTAGTAATAGTTTAAGTTGGGTTAAGATATATTTGATAGGCTTAATAATTGAGGTTTGTTTAGTTCCTTCTATTAATGTATTTTTGTTGAGAGAGAGAGAGAGAGAGAGAGAGAGAGAGAGAGAGAGAGAGAGAGAGAGAGAGAGAGAGAGAGAGGAAGGGAAGGAATTGATAAGTGTGGTAATCTCTCTCTCTATCTCTCACACGCTTCCTTTGTGAAATGTTTCAGTCGATGTAGTTAAGATAAGAGCTCTCTCTCTCTCTCTCTCTCTCTCTCTCTCTCTCTCTCTCTCTCTCTCTCTCTCTCTCTCTCTCTCTCGTCCACATACCTCCATTCAGAACTCCTCCTCCTCCTCCTACTCCTCCTCCTCCTCCTCCTCCTCCTTCTCCTCCTCCTCCTCCTCCTCCTCCTCCTCCTCCTCCTCCTCCTCCTCCTCCTCCTCCTCCTCTTTGTCTTCCCATTACATAACACAACCAATTTGTCCTCTTCTCCCTCTAACAATCTCCCTCTACCTCACATTATAACAACCTTCTCATGCTCTCTCTCTCTCTCTCTCCCCCCCTCCACTCCTCTTAACAGCCTGGCCGTTCACCCCAACAAGCTGATCATTGCCACGGGACAGACGGCGGGACACGACAGGAGGGATGCTCGGGTGAGTTAGTGTTGGGGGTAGTGCTGCTGGTTGTCTGTGTGTCTGTTAGTGATCTCTCAGTAATTCGTTTGTTACTGATTCTCCGTTTTTTGTTGTTGTTTTTTTTTGGTATGTTTGTTTGTTTGTTTTGTTTTTTCCTTTTTTCTTTTTTTTTACAGTCCTAGTTTTTTTATTTGTTTTTTGCTTGATTTGTTTGTTTGTTTGTTTGTTTGTTTTTGAAGTGGTGTTTGTGTTTAGTTTATTTGTATGGTGTGTGTGTGTGTGTGTGTGTGTGTGTGTGTGTGTGTGTGTGTGTGTGTGTGTGTGTGTGTGTGTGTTACTTAATTGTCTATCATTGTGTGTGTATGTTTGAGAGAGAGAGAGAGAGAGAGAGAGAGAGAGAGAGAGAGAGAGAGAGAGAGAGAGAGAGAGAGAGAGAGAGAGAGAGGTATCTTAAGATTAATTTCAGGTACATATATATGCATACAAAAAAAAGAAAGAAAAAAATACGAATATAACATAACACCCAACACATTTCTTGTACACACACCTCACCAAATCACCCCCAATTTCACCTCATATGCTCAACCTCACCTCATCACCACACGCCTCATATCCCCAGTTTCACCTCATCTCATCACATCACCTGCCCCAACCCACCCCATGCCATCCCTTCCTCCCCTGCCTCCATCCCCACCCCGTGTTCCTTACCTGTGCAATAATCGTGTGTGTGTATGTGCGTGTGTGTGTGTCCGGGGGCGCCTCGCTGGCTGGCAGTCGTGGCGCCTCAACCCACCAACAGATCCCTTGAGCCCTGAAGCCGAGGAGTGGGTATGTAGCAGCCACGCCCTCCTCTTCTCCTTCTTCAGTATACAGCAATGCATTTCTCTCTTTCAGCCCTCCTCTTCCTCCCCCTTCAGTGTATGGCATCTCATGTTCCTCAGACGGTCCTTATCTTGTGTTTGTTTACATTTGTGTGAGTGACTTCAGCTGGCCCTGCTACACGTCACACTGTCTTTGTAACACTGGGTATTGTGGCTGTGCAGGGAATATACTGAAGTGGGTATTTTGAATAGACTATACGTTTCTCTGGGGGTGATAATTGCTGAAACGTACTGGCTCACTTTTTTTCCTTTAAGAGATTTAAAGTTCTGGCGAGTTGAAATGAGTTGCCAAATACCGTTACCCTCTCTTCCCTTCTCCTCCTCCTGTTGTCTCCTGCCTCTGAGTGGTGGACCAGCCAGGATTACAATAGTCAGAAGCTAAGAGTCTGGCATTGCAACCTCAGCTGTGCATCACTTGTATACCCTTCTAACCCTGACTGGCTGCCTGGCTGGTCTCTGTTCAGCTCGGTGAAAGGAGGCTTCTTAATCTCACTCATAATCTTTTCTTCCCTCCCTCCCTTGCTTCTATCCCCTCCTCCTTTATTTACTCCTTAATTTCCTTGGTTCTCTGCCCATTCATACACACACATACCTATACAGTACAGCAAATCCTGGTCTGATACGCCTGATCCTTTCCCCCCTCATTCTTTTTTTAGTTCTCATACTCATTCTCCTTTTCCTTTTCTATATCCTGTTTTCTTTGTTTTAATTTTCATTCTTATCTTCCTCATCCTTTCCCTACCTCTTTCTTCTTTCTCCTCCTCCTCCTCCTCCTCCCCTGACATGTATTACCCCATATATGTACTGTACAGGTGTATGTATGTGTGACTGAGTGTGTGGTGACCTTATCTATGACCCTACCTGCCACTTCCTGTCTTACCCTGTGACCTCCATGCCTGCCACTATTGCTACTAACTCTACCACACTTTACCAGGGTGATGCTGTGACCTCTGTGCGATCTCAATGACCTTTATGTGACCTCTAACCATTATCTTGAAACTCTGCAACCACCCCCACCCACATCACTGCCAGGCTGAGTGGTGGTGGTGGTGGGCGGGTAGTTGCTAGACACATCACCTCACTCCATAGTTTTTATCAGTTACCTCACCAATGCTAGGCTGAGAGGTGGTGGTGTTAGTGGTGTGTGTGTGTATGGTGATTGCCAGACACACACATACACACACACCAGTTTTTCTCATCCCCATGGCCTTGTTTAAGTTACTTCTTCAGTTTTCCCTCACTTTGTCACCCTGATGTACTTTTAATCCATCTTGCCTTAAGCCAGACTGGTGAAATAAGAGGGTACAGCAACAGGCACCCCAATTAGTCACCACCCCAACCAGTCAACACCCCAACCAGTCACCTAAACACCCCAACACTCAAACCAACCTAGCTAAACCCCACCAAACACCCACCCACCCACCCACACCACTTCTAGATGCAGCGTTGCCCACCCCACCCATAAGAAGTAATAGCTGTGTTTATCCTCCCCCTCCCAGAAAGGCACAAGAGGCATAAGACTTGGTGCAGAGCCAGTAGTTAAGATTCTTGGCTATTGATCACACTGGACCACCTTGAGGGGATGGAGGCTTGGCAGTGGGTGGATGGGTGGGTGGGAGTAAGCAGGGCCATGGGTGGGTGATGTTGGGGGTGCGAGGGGTGTGGGAAGCCTGGCGTAGGTGGTGGTTTGTTTGCATCACCCAGCTGGTCTGTGCTTGAGTGGGATGTGGTGAAGAGATGCATCGTACGAGACTGTTTTGTTTCTCATTTGTTCCTCTGTTTTGGTGACTGTTGAAGAGGAATGTTTTATTAATCTGTCTTGGCTACTCCGACAGTACTTGAAACGCTACGAAAAAATTACTCTTCTTTTTCGTCATCTTCCGTTTCATCTGTCAAGAGCCCAATACAGACCATTGCTGAAGTGTGCGCCCTTTGGAAACACTGCAAAAAAACACTTATCACCCCGTACTCTCTCCCCATACCCAACCCCACTCAAGCTATCAACACACACCAAGCCAGAAGTGTGCCGCTCCCTTGAAAACCACTGCAGAGGTCACAGCGCATCACCCTCGTGCTAACATACCATTACAGCACAAGACTCTTAAACCAGATCAATAAAACCTAATGGAATCTTGCCTGCCATCTGCTCTCCTTATGCCAGATCCTCACCAACACTGCTAACACCTGTCCTGCAGTCTGGTCAGGTTAACTTGGTGTACAGGTTATAATGTTTCTCTCTCTCATCAGTTGTGAATTAGATTGTTGTCTGCTGAGAGAGGGGGAGAGAGAAAGTTGTTTATTTTATTGTTGTTGA
>NC_087179.1:17386879-17404379 GCF_035594125.1 Scylla paramamosain | reverse complement strand
TTGGGAGTTAGATGGTGCAGGTGAGGAAGAAGGGAAGGAGGGAATGAAAGAGGAAGAGATAGAAGGAGAAAGCAACAGAAAGGAACAGAAGGAAGGGAAAGATGAGAACAAAGGAAGGGGAAGAGAATAGAACACAAAGGGAGGAAGAGGAGAATAGAGAGCGAATGATGGAATGAGAGAGAGAGAGAGAGAGAGAGAGAGAGAGAGAGAGAGAGAGAGAGAGAGAGAGAGAGAGAGAGAGGATGGAATATTAAGGAAGGAAATAAAGGAAGGAAGTAGGAAATATGTTTCTCTCCTCTCTCTCTCTCTCTCTCTCTCTCTCTCTCTCTCTCTCTCTCTCTCTCTCTCTCTCTCTCTCTCTCTCCTTCAATACCTCCATTGGTGTGTGTAGTTATTGTGTTATTGTCACTGTTTGTTGTTGTTTTACATGTTAACCTGCCCCACCCCCCTTTCCCTACGCTTCACCCCCCACCCCCCCATAAGATGCCACCCCCGCCCGTCCCTCCCTCCATTCCTCCTGGCCTACCTATTTTTTTTTCAGCAAATAATAGTGATTTTTCTTTAGATAATAGTAACCCATGTTCTTTTTTTCTCAGTAGCTTTAGAGGAGAGCTTTGAGTCTTCCTTTACTCACCTGGTTATGATTAAATATTAGCAAAGGTTAATTAAATGTGTCAATGAGGAGGTTGCAAGTTGATTTAAACTCTAAACTACTCTTTAAACTTCAGCACAGTCTCTCTCAGCTGCTAACTTCAGGCGAGCTGGAGTCTCTACTTTAACAGTAAACTAGAATATATATAGTTTTTAATAATAATAATAATAATAATATAATAGAATAATAATTAATAATAATCAGTAATAATAAGTTTAATTAATCAAGCACTTTTCCTTCTCTCTTATTATTGTTTAGTCAGTCATGTGGTAATTGAGTTTTGTGTGCACTTGAAGCTAATGTTTTTTTCTGAGGATATAAAAGATCAAAAGATTTGTCATCAAGCTTAAAAATTTTGTGCAAGTTTATCACAAATATGAGAAGTTTGTGTTTTAATGTAAGACAAAAAAACAAAAAATTGAGTTGCATTTGTAAAAATCTAAACTTTGCAAACATTCTCACGTTTTTACTTAAATTCCATGAAAACTTTACAAAACATGACTAAAGCATTTTTTTTTTCCCTCCCCTGCTCCTGCCCCCTTTTCTTCTCTTCTCCCTACTTCCTCTTTCCTTCTCCCTTCCTCCCCATCCCTTCTTCCTTTCCTTCTCGCCTCCACCTCATCCTTTCCCCCAATCTTAATCTCCTTTCCTCCTCTCCTCTTTAATCCCATTGCCCCCCCCTCCCATCCCTGTGACCCCTCCTGCCTTCCTCGCCCTGCTCCCCACAGCCCCACATTCGTGTCTGGGATAGTGTCAGTCTCCACACTCTTCATGTGCTGGGAATCAGCGACATTGAGAGGTCCGTGGCCTGTCTGGCGTTCTCCAAGGCTGTGAGTACCTTTTGTGTCTGGCCTGTAATGGTGGTGGAAGAGAAAGATCAGAACAAAGGAAGGGGAAGAGAATAGAACACAGAGAGGGGAAGAAGAGAATATAAATAGAGAGGGAAGGATGGAATGAAAGGAGAGAGAGAGAGAGAGAGAGAGAGAGAGAGAGAGAGAGAGAGAGAGAGAGAGAGAGAGAGAGAGAGAGAGAGAGAGAGAGAGAGAGAGGGAAGGATGGAATGAGAGAGAGAGAGAGAGAGAGAGAGAGAGAGAGAGAGAGAGAGAGAGAGAGAGAGCATCCTCTGCCCCAGCCATCTGCCTCAGTATCAAGTGACTAGCTCCCCAAGTGTGTCCCAGCAGTCCCCCTCCACTACACCCTCCCCAGCCTTGTCTTCACTGCGCAGGAGCAGAACACTCAAGTACAGCAACTCAGCATAGCCTTGGCACCCCCTCACCACCCCCCCTCTGTGTGTTAATGACTGGCTGGGGTCCTGGGTGTTGGCGTCCCTGTCCAGAGCATTAGAGATCCTGTAGTTATGTTGTCATTAAGTTTTCTGTGATGCCCTTGAGTGGGTGAGTCGGCTTTTTTCTTTCCCTCTGGATTACTACTCTATTGTAACATTTAGTAACCTTGTTGTTTTGTCATTAAATTTCTTTTTCTGGTGTCCTTCAGGGAGTGAGCACGTTCGCTTGAAGCATTTCCATGTATTATTTAGAAGTCTTGTAAGGTTTTGTCATTTTTTTTTCTGCCCTTGAGAGAGAGAGAGAGAGAGAGAGAGAGAGAGAGAGAGAGAGAGAGAGAGAAAACATTACAGTCTATTCACATTTTTAGTGAAGGGTAAGAACTGATGATTGTACCAACTTGTCCTATGTGAGTACTAATCTTCATCCCACGTACCTAGGATGGCGGCAACCTACTGGTGGCTGTGGACGAGGCCCCGGACCACAACATGTCTGTGTGGGACTGGTCCAGGGGGGAGAGAGGCTACAAGCTACTGGAGACCAAGGTGAGGAGGGCAGGGAGTCTGTACCATCACCACCCACAAACAAACAGTTCTCTCTCCTCATGCTAACCCTAAAAGTACCACCACCACACCACACACCACTACACCTTTAGTTAACCACCCACAACAACCACCCACCGCAACTCACAACACATCTCCACCCTACGCAGTGTTCAGCGGACCAGGTGCTCGCCGTGGACTTTTCCCCAATGGACCGCAGCACCATCATCACCTGTGGCAAGAACCACATCTCCTTCTGGAGCTACGACAGCGGCATGTTGGCCAAACGCACTGGTATTTTTGAGAACCGTGAGAGGCCGAAGTACGTCACCTCCATTTCCTTCACTGACACTGGAAACGTGATATCTGGAGATTCCAATGGCAACCTGCTTATCTGGCATCGCGGTGAGTGGTGTGTGTGTGTGTGTGTGTGTGTGTGTGTGTGTGTGTGTGTGTGTGTGTGTGTGTGTGTGTGTGTGTGTGTGTGTGTGTGAAGGAGATAGTCAAGATGGGGAAAGGGCAAGGAATAAGGGGCAGTGGGGGAAGGAAGATAAGGGGAATAGAGATAAAAGAAGGATAGAGTTAAGATGAAGGTGTTGAGGGAAGGGAGGTGGAAAAGAAAAGGAAAATCAGGGGGGAATAGAGATGTAAAAGGGTAAAGGAAAGAAGGAAAGGGAGGCAAGACAAGGGAAAACTAGGAGGATTGCAATATAAGGGAAGGTGGATGAGAAAGAAATGAGACAAAGTAAGGAAAGGTAGATGAAGTGAAGGAAAGGAGAAGCACTCTTGAGAACTTGGCAAATCATCTCTGTGGCTTTGGAAAGTATTGAGAGAGAGAGAGAGAGAGAGAGAGAGAGAGAGAGAGAGCAAAGCATTTTAGAATATAGGCTGTAGTCGAACATCTATTTCAATCTTCCTTTCCTCTCCACTTCCTTTCCTTTCTCCTTCATCTGTATCACCTTGACCTTCCTTCACTTCCTCCTCCTGGGCCTTCACTCCAAACATCCACCCTCAATGCTCTCCAGGCGGCAACACGGTGGACAAGATGGTACGGGGTGCCCACGAGGGACCGGTGTTCTCCATCCTGGTGCAGAAGGACGGCACAATTATCACAGGTGGCAAGGACGGCAACATTGTGGAGTGGGACCGTGACCTGGAGCGCACCGGAATGTGATGCAGGTGCCAGATCAGTACGGTCCCCCCCGTGTGGTGACCTCCGGCCGTGGATCCCAGCTGGTGATCGGCACCATCCGCAACTGTGTGCTGGAGGGAACCTTCACCTTTGACATGCGCCCCGTCATGCAGGTGAGGCGCTGTGCTGGTGGTGCTGGTGATGGTGGCTGTAATGGTAAGTGTGGTGTTAGAAATTTACTTAGAGAGTTGTAGAATATATCCCCCATGTCCCTCTTAATGTAATGCCTTAGCAAACCTACACACTGACTCACTGCTCCCCAGGGCCACACTGAGGAGTTGTGGGGCCTGGCACCTCACCCCAGCCACCACCAGTTCCTGACTTCTGGCTACGACCGCACCTGCTACCTCTGGGACACCATGGCGCACACCATTGTCTGGAGCAAGGACATTGGGGTATGAACACCTACTTGCTTTTTTTTTTTTTTCTCTCTCCCCTGTGCCATTCTTTATCTTGACATGTCACCTGTAGAATTATTATTTTAGGTCACAGTATTAATTTTTTCACCTGTTTTATGATACTTGTAATCTTTTTTCCTTAGTTCTCTCCTTGTTTTATTCTTTTATGTTGAACTTAACCCGCTCCCCCACAACTCAATAGACACACCCTTCCTTTAACACCCAAACAAATACCTTCCATCCTCTTCTTTCAATATCACACCCCTCTCCCAACAGCACCCAGGTCTTTCCTTCCACACCCTTCCTTTAACACCCAAACAAACACACCTTCCATCCTCTTCTTTCAATATCACACCCCTCTCCCAACAGCACCCAGGTCTTTTCTTCTATACCCTTCTGTTAACACCCAAACACCCTCTCTGCAGGAGCCGGCCCAGTCTGCAGCCTTCTCCAACAACGGAGATGTAGTGATCATCGGCACCACCAGTGGGCGCTGGCTGGTGATGGACGCCGAGACCAGAGAGATGTACTCCCAGCACCAGGACGGCAACGAGCCCATCCAGGTGAGTGCTGTGCTGGAAGGTGGGACAGTGTGTTAGAGGATGGAGGGTAGGATTGAAGGGAAGAGCATGCTGGGTAGGATACAGGAAGAGGATGCAGGGTTAAAATATAAAAGATTACTCCATTGACAGACAGGAAGGTGTATTGTGAGAGGATGAAGGGATAAAACAACAATTGTCCCCAAAAGGATAAGGAAAAGTATCAAAGGGGAATGGTGTCAAGGGTGGGATAGGGTAGGAGTATTAAGGATAAGCCCAAAAAACACAGGAAAATGCATTATATTGCAAGAGGATTGACGGTAAGCTAAAAAGAACACAAAATCACTGCCGGAAGATAGGAAAACACATCGAGGACAGAATTACAGTAGAGCAAAAGAGCAGAAGAGACAAGTGATTATTGTTATTATTATAGAGAATCAAGAAAAAGACACAAAAAAAAACAGACCAAAAATACAGTTCACTTCTTATACAAATATGAAATGTAATAATACATACACACACTCCACTAACCAAGCCCCTCAACCTCCCCTTCCGCAGGTACTTAAGTTCTCCCCCAACGGTCAGTACCTGGCTGTGGGCTCACGGGACAACCATATCTACATGTACCAGGTGTCAGAGGATAACCGCAGGTACACCAGGATGGGCCGCTGCCAGGTGAGTGTGGGTTAGGGAGACTGTAAAGGGTCATAGGTTAGGTTAGGATTGTAGATGGTGATGGCATAGGGGGTTCTCTTGCTAGTTAACCCTTCGGAGACCTATCCACCTGATTGTTTTATTATAAGTACTTGGAATATGAAGAAAAGTTACTGCTATTATGTTCTATCTTTCATTATTCATTCCTGCTGCTGTGACCACGTAAGATTAGCTGTGGAAATGCTGGTGGTGATTAGTAGAAAGCTTTTTAAATGAATTTGTGCATTTTGATATACTGTACATGCTGTATAACAATTAAATGTCACACAATATTTGCTGTCAAACACCCAACTCAACATTATTATCTTTCCAATATTTTTGATTAAGAATACATACAAACCAAATCCTCAGAATTCAAACCATTTAATTAAACCTTAACTGTATAAAATCTAGAAACTCTAAAAAAGACACAGCAATCCTTTTTTTGTGTGACATTTCCATTACTAGGCCTTGAAATTGTTGCCTCATTAAGCTTTTTAAAGTAAGCTTCTACCCGTGTAAAGCTTTTTCCATCTCTCAGCCATAAGACGTGTTGCCTTCCTTTCCATGCTTACGTAGAACAAACCCAGAAAGGCAAGGTATCAAACTATGCCTCCATTGGTAAGTGTGTGTGTCTGTGTGTGTGTTACTATGGTGGCAAGGCTGAATGTTATAAATTTCTCTCTCTCTCTCTCTCTCTCTCTCTCTCTCTCTCTCTCTCTCTCTCTCTCTCTCTCTCTCTCTCTCTCTCTCTCTCTCTCTCTCTCTCTCTCTCTCTCTCTCTCTCTCTCTCTCCACAGTATGTTAATGAGCCACAGTCACTCTCACAGTCACTGCCAAATGGATGTCACACTCACATCTGTTTCTTTCCCTCTCTCTCCCCACAGGGTCACTCCAGCTTTGTGACCCACGTGGACTGGTCAACAGATAGCCAGTTCCTGCAGTCCAACTCTGGGGATTATGAACTGCTGTATTGTGAGTACTGAGTCAGCTGTGGCATTGTTAGTCTGAGGCAAGGTGGATATTGTGGGAGTTGCTTGCTAGATGCTTCTCTGAAATTGAACAGTTTTTGAGTTCAAGTATTGCTAAGTTTTGAAGGCATCTTACAAATTCTCTCATCTGATCGCTATACAGGAATGCGGTCTTTTTTTACTGATGTGTTCCTTCCATGTTCTGTAAAATATTGTTGTTTACATAGGATTCACATAAAAAAAGTATTAATAATAAACTTCAATAGCAGTTATACAAGATCTAAAAATAATAAATTATTTTCCTGACTCTTACTTAAAAAAAAATGTTTTGTATGTAAGTAACACATTAAAAGACAAGCAAGGTGTAAAAGTTTAGCACTTGTCAAACAAGCAAGAACAGGCTTAGTATTAACAGACAAGCAAGAAAAACTTTAGTACACGAGTATGACAGCAAACTTAAGAGTACCTCGCTCCTCAGGGAATGCCGGTCTGTCCCGCCAAATAGTACAGACCTCCCAGATGCGTGATGTGGAGTGGGCCACCAGCTCCTGCACCCTTACCTTCAACACGCTAGGCATCTGGCCAGAGGGCGCCGACGGGACAGACGTCAACACCTGCACCCGCGCCAACAACAACTCCGTCCTGGTCACTGGTGATGACTTTGGGAAGGTTAAGGTGTTCAGCAACCCAGCATGCTTCCAGAAGGTGAGCTGTGGGGAGGTGGTGGTGGTGGTGGTCAAAGGGAAGGTTGGTGGAACTGTAGAAAGTGGTGTAGAAAAGAGAGACTAATATTGTGTTGCAGTAAGTCAGGGAAGCGCCAATTGGTAATGGATGAATTGTTTAGGTTAAATTAGGTTATGTTAGGAGAGGCTGTAGATGGTGTCAGGTTAAGGAGAGGATGTAGAGGACATGAGTTATGTTGAGAGGCTGTAGAGAGCTTGGCTACCTTATATAATTTCAAAATAAGTAAAAAAAAAAAAAATCCAAAGCAACAGGTAACAAAACAACTATCACCCAGAAAAACACCTAGCATCAGTCAACACCACCAACAACACTCCTGCCTAGTATTGCATGGCGCCCCGGTTCCTTTCAGGCCCGCTGTCTGGAGTACGGTGGACACAGCAGCCACGTGACAGCGGTGAGCTTCATCCACGACGACTCCCGCCTCATTTCCACCGGGGGCGAGACACAGCTGTCATGCAGTGGGCAGTGACCTCCACCCCGACCAGTTCCTCCTCACAGCACTGAAGGAGACGTGGGGAGGTGCAGAGAGGCCAGGAAGATCTGCTCTGTGCCCTGGGAAGAGAAGAGTGACATGGCTGTGTAGAGGTGTCTGTATCTTCTCTCTGGGACAGTCAAGTGTGGTTGTACATAGCTGGATGTTTAGCTGTAGTGGCTAGTTAGTTTCCTACTCATTTGTTCACTGCTATATTTTTTTGACAGATGGAATAGAGTAAATACATAGCTTTTTCTATATAATGATGGGAGAGGGGAATGAGGATAGATTTTGAGCGAGTGAGGCTGTTCATGTATGTGTGTGTGTGTGTGTGTGTGTGTGATGCAGGATAGTGCGAGTTGTGCTTGGAGGTGCAATAGTGAAGAGCCTCTAAAAAAAATAATGATTCTCCCAAGGTCCTGCCATTAGTTTAGTCATTCCTGAGGTTGTGAGGCGAGGCTGGCAGTCCCCGAGTTCACAGGAAGCCTGATGAGATCTAGGCTGATGTAATGTCTATTTTTTGTACATCCCTCACACTCCTCACCACACTCCTCATTCCCATCATCTCCCCCGGTCCTCCTCCTTGCATTCCCCAGCAGCCAAGGTCTTCCCCGCCCTGGAGGATGTGTTGCAATGCTCTGAGGTTCTGGTGCTGGCTGGGAGTCCTGCACCTGTTGCCTGTCTCCTGCACTAATAACCTGGAACTAATGGACTCCTGTACCTACATACACTCGGAGCTGTGGGATAGACTAAGCCACCACCAGCTCCATATCAACACCTCAACACCTCACCCTGACTCCACCACTGCCACCTTCTCATCATATCTCACTAACACACTACCTAGTTTTCAAGCTTATGCCCTTCACACAGCTCCTCTCCAACCTCAGCCCTTTCGTCCTTTCCTCATAATCATCTGCTTTTTCGCCATTGTTTCCTTCTCATATCTAACACAGTGCCCAGTTTTTAAGCTCCTTGTCTATATGTCTTCTCCCACATGGCCTCTTTTCACCCTCATACTACCTCAGTCTCTTTTTCCTCCTGTTTACGCTTGACAGTCTGCCTTTCAGCTTCACTACAGTATCTTAAACATCCTATAATAATATCAGCGCATTTCACCCACAACTGCACTTCCCTTTAGTTATCTTTACTGTTACCACCTCATTTCATACCTTTATCATTAACTCATCCACCTAACCATATATTCTCGTCTCCACTTGCTACCTTTACTTCCACATCTCTACCACACATCGTTTTCCTTCCACTCCTGTCTACATGATCCATACGACCTCTCTTCCACTTTCTCCCACCATATCCTTTTAATGCTTAGCCACACATCTATCCACACTCCCACCTCTCTTCCACCTGCACACCCAGATTTGACTCCTCACATCTTCCTCCCTTCATCCACACACTGCCCAGGATATGAAAATAAGGACCATATTCTGAAGCACTTACATGCCACACCTCCACTACTTTCAAAAGGCTCTAGTTGAAATTACATGGGTTTTTAAGGGTGTTTTTATGGTTCTAGTGAAAGACTGGTAAGATTTCTGCATTATTAACAGGAGAAATACTCTTGAGAACCTGGCTGATCATCTCTGTGGGCCTTGAAAGTAGTCGTGGTGAGAGAGTAAAGTGAAATACAACAGATACAACAAACAGACTTTAGTGTAGTGGAATGTAGAGGAAGTGTAGTGGAGTGAGTAATTAGCCTCAGAGTTACCATTGTTAGGATGCTGAGGAGTGATTAACGAACTCAGAATATATATTTAAAATGAAAGCAGACAAGCAAACAAATGGTATATATATGTAAACAGTGAATTAAAAAAAAATGCACAAGCTGTATTTTTTTGTGTATTTTTTTGTAGGGAAACGTAAAAAAAAAAACGTAATAATTTAGTGCTGTTGCTGTCGAGACTGTTTTTACGGATTTATATTTTTGTGTTTGTTTGTTGTTGCTGTTCTTTATATATAGGGAGAGAAAATAAATCTGATTAGCATGTAAATAGTGAGAGGTCTGTTTAACCCAGCAACCAAAGTTTTGATTAAATATATTACCTGTAACTCTAACATGTAAAGACTTTCATTTTAACCTTGTATTTTTTTTTTTTTTTTCCGATGTTAAAAGGGAAGAGAAGAAAAAGTGAATTGATGGGGAAAAAGGTCAGATACTTTTTTTTTCTATTTAGAAGATTAAGACGGAAGAGATTACTTTTTTGTGATGTTAAAAGGATAAAATGGAAGAGATGAAAAGACTAAGTGAAATAAAAAAAAAGAAGGGTAAGATACAGTAGGAGGAAGCAAGATACCAAGGGAGAAGTAGTCATAAGATAGACAAGGAGAGAAAAAAATAAAGATAAAGGGGGGAGAGAGAGAGAGAGAGAAACTAAACTACACACGGAAGTGGCTTGGGGATGTTACGTAAACTACACAACATGAGCACCTGGGACGACATGAGGCAGAACACAATGAAATAAAATAAAACGTAAACACAATGCAAGGAGAAGATGGAGACAATTAAGATGAAGCTGCTGATCTAAATGAAGGAGACTTAAGAAGGGAAAGAAATGAATAGGAGACTACCTAAGTACTCATCAGAACACGGGAGGCAACCACGACATAAGACAACAAGAAAAGGAAAAGCAAACTGCAAAACGCCACGAAACAAACCGACACAAGGCGTGACAGCTGCCCTTGAAAAAAAGAAAAACAAAACAATAATAATGATAATAAAACCGATAGAAAAGGAAAGAAAAAAGCCTACCCTACCTTACTTCCATTAATCATTCAAAGGTATAAAGAACGAAACAGACGAAGAATCAACACCAAATAAAAAAGAATGAACGAAAGAAATGCTGGGAAGGGGGGGATTGAGATAACGAGAAAGGGAGGGGAGGGGAGGGAAGGAGAAGGGAAAAAGATGTGGCAAGAATGTAGTTCGAGAGAGAGAGAGAGAGAGAGAGAGAGAGAGAGACATATGGAAGACCGATGGAGGACACAGGTAGATGAAAGGGAGGGGAAGGAGGAGGAGGAGGAGGAGGACCAGCAAGAGGCAGGCAACAAGGAGGGCAATACTGAATGCTAATATACAGTAAGCCCCCTTCCCCCCTTGCAATGATACGATGTGAAAGTCTGGGATGATGGGGAAGGAAGGTACGGGGGCGCTCTCTCTCTCTCTCTCTCTCTCTCTCTCTCTCTCTCTCTCTCTCGAAATTTATACTAGGTGAAAGGATGGTTAGATGGTGTTAGAGAGAGAGAGAGAGAGAGAGAGAGAGAGAGAGAGAGAGAGAGAGAGAGAGAGAGAGAGAGAGAGAGAGAGAGAGAGAGATATTATCTTCACTATCAAACACTTCCCTTTGTCCCGTTGTTAAACCTGGCCGTCGCTTCCCCTAGACCTCTGCGCGCCGTCTCAAAATTAATGTGAAAGCCTAGCCGTTCCCTACCGAAATTTCTGTCCCTTTATCTATCTATCTGTCCGTATGTCCAACCTGATGCTCTCTCCCTCTTTCCCTCTCTCTCCTAACAGTACAAACGAGAGAGAGAGAGAGAGAGAGAGAGAGAGGAGAGAGAGAGAGAGAGAGAGAGAGAGAGAGAGAGAGAGAGAGAGAGAGAGAGAGAGAGAGAGAGAGAGAGAGAGAGAGAGAGAGAGAGAGAGAGAGAGAGAGAGAGAGAGAGACTATCGAAAGTATTATCAAGGCAGCGCTGCAGAGGAGAACCAATTAAAAGCAAATTGGTTTGGTTGGTGGGAGGGTTCGGTGTGCCTAAATGTAGCGGGGTGGTGTGCGGGCAGGGTGGACATGTGCGTGTTTTATGAGAGAGAGAGAGAGAGAGAGAGAGAGAGAGAGAGAGAGAGAGAGAGAGAGATGAGAGAGAGAGAGAGAGAGAGAGAGAGAGAGAGAGAGAGAGAGAGAGAGAGAGAGAGAGAGAATCAGTAACAATAAGAATGACAGAATAAACAAACAGAAGTGCAAAAAGAGTGACGAAAATTTGAAAAAAGCCACCACCACAGCACACACACACACCGTGACCCCTTGACTCGACCTGGTGTGTTTTGGTCGAGTTTTTGCTGGGCCGGTGGAGGTCATAATCTGTCATGTAAACTAGAGTAAACTTTTTATCGTGCTACATCTTCATTTGGGCAGTTTACGGCAGTTTACTTTCAAATGCTTCTGTCGGGCGAAAAAAAAAAAAAAAGGCTAAATTAAATGCTTCTTGTGACTGTCTGAAGGGATTACGGAAAAAGAGGTGTGGTAGCGTAGGTCTCTCTCTCTCTCTCTCTCTCTCCCTTCTCCTTCCATCCCTTCTCCTCGCCTTCCCACTCTATATAAATAGTAGCCGCGTCCTGCCCTCCACGCCACACTACTGCTGCTACCACCACCACCACCACCTCCCCACAGACGCATTCCCGCCACTCCTGAAGGTACCTACAACTACAGAAGGAGATATAAAGTTTCTTCAACTCACTAGTATTTTATTTATTGATTTATTTTTGCAGAAGTGTTAGTACTGCAGGGAATAAATAATTTTAGTGTTTTTTTTTTCTTTAACGTTAGCAATACAGTTTCTTATAACTTATTTGTATATTGTTTTGTTTATATATATTTTTTTTTTTTTTTTTCTGCGTTTTGTTCGAATATCATAGTTACATTTAATACTGAAGATTAAGCGTGTTTTTGTGCTTAACGATATATTTTTTTTTTCAAACTTTCGCACTACATTTTCTTCAACTTCTTAGTATCTTATTCCTTGCACAGGCTTTCGAGAGAGAGAGAGAGAGAGAGAGAGAGAGAGAGAGAGAGAGAGAGAGAGAGAGAGAGAGAGAGAGAATCACGTAGCACACTATAGTCCCCCAGCAGGTAGGTTCGGCGCACCTCACTGCCTCTTAAATTACCTGTCCAGTGCGCCCCGCCCTCGCCGCTCCCCACACACCACCTAGCCACTGTTCAGTTAGCGCCGCCCCGCCCACCTAACGGCCGCCCCTTCACCTGTATCTGATTACCTGATTAACTCGTCAATTAACTTGTCACACCTGCGGGCGATCGCTTCCCCACCTTCCAGCTTATCAAGATTCAAGGATCATTTAATAGTTTCATTTGTAAAGATTAAACATGATTAGTACAAGTAACAGATTCACAAAGTTCATTTAATCACGTCCCTACATGTTTATCAGGATTCGTAGTCCATTTAATCATATTTCTCCTCACGCTTCTCAAGATTTAAAGTTCATTTCATCGTGTCACTTGTTGAGATTAAAGGCCATTAGTTCAAATAGTATGAGATTAGCTAGTAATTTACTCCACCAGGAATTGATACGGTAATGTGGTGGTGGTAGTAGTAGTAATAGTAATAGTAGTAGTAGTAGTAATAGTAGTAGTAGTAATAGTAGTAGTAGTAATAGTAGTAGTAATAGTAATAGTAGTATGAAATTGGCACCAACAGTATGATATTTCAACGTTCATTAAACCATTTCACTTATGGAGACCAAACTTTATAACTCCCTCTATCAAGATCTGAAGTCCACTTACTCCACTTACGGAGATGAGACGCAACTGCCACCACTAACGTAACTGCCACCACTAAGCATGAACTAAGTGTCAGGTGTGCATGAAGTGCGGTCCTGTGTCGCCGAAGTGCACGTGAAGACAAATAAGAAACAAGAAACATTACACAAATTTGTCTCCATTTAAAGCTCCCTAATGACTCCGCACTAACAACCTGATTACAGAGGCCATTCCCTTTATCTACCACTATCTGACCACCAGTTCCTTCCTCTCTCTTTTTTAAATCTCCTTTCAAGCTTGAGTTAATTATTTCTTGTTCAGTTCCTTTCTCTCTCTTTTTAAATCTCCTTTCAAGCTTGAGTTTAATTATTTCTTGTTCTATCTTGATTACTAACTTAATTTTACTAACGTCACCCTTGTTATACCTCTTAAATGGAAGAGTAAACAAGTAATTAGCACAAATGAGTTTATATAACTATTTCACTTATTTAAATGAAACGTATATATCCCCAGTAAGCATGAATGAAGAATTAAGAATGAGAGCGTCTTTGTGCCGTCGAAGTTCACATGAAGAAAACTGGAAGGGTAGACATACGAGGACAGCAGAACCAGGCAGCAGCGTAACACTCACCTCACCAAGTCTGGAGAGATACTGAAGCCAGCTGGGGGACGGTGCCTAGTGGTGTGCTGCGAGGGAGGAGAGAGATGGGATGGGGATGGGGAGCCTGCAAAGTTCAGGCTGCCGGCATCACTGACTCGAACTAATGAACCAGTTAATGAACCAGTTTACTCATGGAAACTCGCGTCTCTACAGTGCACTTATGAATATTTGAAATGTTATGTGATTATTTTGTACTTTGCTTGGGTAATGTAGGAATAGATAGATAAACAAATGAGTACATAATTGCACACAAAACACCAACACTGACTCAAATCACAGAACCAGTTACTGATATGAAACCTCGAGTCTTTAGTCAAGTTACAGATATTTCAATCATTACGTAATTCATGTAGTGTGTTATAATGAGTAATGTTACACGTGTACTCCACTGGTGAGACGACACACAAGGAGCTATTTACAATGAAGCATCGCACACTACTAAGCGGCAACACTGAACAAGGAGCCAATTATGAAGCAAGTCTCTACAATTCTTTCGTGGATATTGAAGTCATTACACAATCCCCGTGCTTTGCGTTGAAATAACCACCATCATATGAAGCCCACGACCTTGATAAAACGATTACAGTGAGGGCAGTACACACCGAGAGCCAATAAACGGTTGACACACTGAACCAATAACTTATGAAACGAGTCTTTACAATTAATTTAATGGATATTGAAGCCGTTACATAATTCCTGTACTTTGCGTTGAAATAAGTAAAGTTATAAACAGCCAGCAACCTTGATACAACTGTTACAATGACGCAGTGGACACCAAGCGGCAGCACAGCTAGGGTGGACACAATAAATTACTTACGAAACGAGTCTTTACGATTAACTCATGAATAAATATTGAAGTCGTAACATAACTCGAGTTCAAATATTCTGAAACGCTTCTCTCTCTCTCACCACGATTATTCTCAAAGGCCACAGAGAGGATTAGCCAAGTTCTCGAGAGTGTTTCTTCTGATAATAATGTAGAAATCTTGTTAATCTGTCATTAGAACCATAGAAACACCATTGAAAACCCGTGTACTCTCAAGTAGAGAACCCTTTTCAATGTAGTGAAGATGCGGCGTAGAAATATTTCAGACTATGAAGCAAAGAACAACGATTTACCCTTTAATATCCCATCTCTCTTTCCCTCAGTAATCCCAGAGGCAAGCGAACCAAGAGACACAGAATGAGAGTGACATCCGCGGCTGCTGCAGGGCTGGTGGTGATAACGATAGCGGCGCAAGGAGTAGCTGGGATTGGGCTGGCCGTGGACGCCCTCCTTGCGGTACCCCAGGCGATTGTCCTCAAGGGCGGCCTGATTGCACTTATTGTGGTGAGTGGAGGCGCTGATTCATGGGCGTAGCTGTCTCTGGGTGTCTCTTGGCGTGGCTGTTGTTGTTGGTAGTGGTAGTGGTGATAGAATGAATTATAGAAAGGAAGGGAAGATTCAAAATGAGATGCTTTGATCTAGTAAGAAGAGATCAGGAATAGATTAAAAGAGCCTGGAGGAAAACAGTAGAGTGAAGGTAGCAGGGAAGACAGAGAGTGAGTGAGATGGAGGGATGCAAAAGCGATGGAACTGAACTGCAAATGAAGAGTGGGAGTCACAGAGGTAGAGGATGCAAGGGACAGAAACAACTAGCAGGAGGAGACTCGTATGTATATGTGGCGCCAGCACGTCACTCTGGGGAAACGGCCAAAGGAGAAGTTACGATCATAGAAATGAAGCACCACTGAATCCATTGAGAAGGAGGAGGAGGAGGAGGAGGAGGAGGAGGAGGAGGAGGAGGAGGAAGAGGAGAAGGAAAAGAGAGGTGTCCTGCTGTATGCTAATGTAACTTAAGATGCGTAACACACATACACATATACACAGACACCACCACCACCACCGCTCCTCACCTCTCCCATCCTCCCATGGCCGCAGGTACTCAAAATCCTGAAGAAGGTGAAAGAAGCCCGCCAGCAGGAGAAAACATACATGATGCACGCCGTCCACGCCCCTAACATGCCGTACGCCCTTCGCCACATGCACAGGCGCTCCCTTGCCACCGCCACTCCTGACGATAACCTGACGGAGGCGCTAACGGAGGGCAAGGAAGTGGAGGAGGTCTTAGAGGAGGCGGTGGTGAGACTGATAGAGCGACTGGATGATGATGGCTGCCTTGTAAAGCTCCTGTGCCACCTTCAGGAGAAACCGCAAGGCACTCTCTCTCCTGAAGAAGGCCAGCTGGCAAGTCTCTTCTCCGCAGGTGTGCAAGGGTGTAGGGAAGCGTTCAGCAGATGTGGGATGGAGGAAGTGCAGCTGGTGGAGGCCTTCAGGTACACGTGGCAGCTGCAGGAGTCTGTCTAGTGCAGCTGACGAAGAGGTGTTGTTCTTCCGTTTTCTTTCGTTCTCGTGTGTTCGTTTTCTTTCGTGGAGAGATTGGGAAGATGTTCTTCTGGTTGTATGTTCTTCCGTTTTCTTTTGTGTTCGTTTTCTTTCGTAGGGGAGAAGGAGAGAGTTACGCATGTATGTATGTATGTATGTATGTGTGTATGGAAGTGCTAGGAGTGAAACTTTCTCCACGTTCTGTTTGTCCTATATTACAGTGGCGTACTGTAATGAATGAAAGCCACACGGAGGAAAGGAGGGAGGGAAATTCTCTCTCTCTCTCTCTCTCTCTCTCTCTCTCTCTCTCTCTCTCTCTCTCTCTCTCTCTCTCTCATCGTATCCATGACTAAAGCTCTCATAACTGTTAGTCTTTTGTTTTTATTTTTTTTGAAAGTTAATATCGCTCATAAGATTTTTACGTATAATGTTTTTGTATCTCAAGTTATTTTCATAATGTTACGCTCAAGAATTACGTTCTATATCAACTTATGTACAATTTTCTCTCTCTAAAAATAAATATATACATTTTTTTTTCTGTATTTACGTCGTAGTGCCTATGATTTGCTTTAGTATCGTACAATTCGTTATAATTATCGTTTATTATTTTCTTAACCTGATCAAGTCTGAATCTCAAGTCGTGTGTATCATTACTTCCTACTAGTGTGTGTGTGTGTGTGTGTGTGTGTGTCTGTGTGTGTGTGTACTAGTATTCCTACAGACACACGCAGGGAGGAGGAGGAGGAAGAGGAGGAAGAGAGGAGGAGGAAGAGGAGTGTGTGTTATTAGTCCCTATGACTGTGTGTGTGTGTGTACACTAGCATTCCTATAAAGATACGCAGGGAGGAGGAGGAGGAGGAGGAGGAGGAGGAGGAGGAGGCTCAGTATTCCCGTCAGGTGTGGGAGGACAGGTATATATACAGGTGGCGGTGAGGGGCGGCCATAACCCTCACAACAGCATCACGGTGAGCACGCACTCTGTCTAGCACTGTTTTCCATTCTTATTAGTGACTTACTGATGCACGTCACCCTCCGCTACTTCTCTCTCTCTCTCTCTCTCTCTCTCTCTCTCTCTCTCTCTCTCTCTCTCTCTCTCTCTCTCTCTGAAGCAGTTAGAAGAGAGAAAGAGATACGATTTTTTTTTCTTTATTTTTTCTGTGTTGTGATAATTGTTTACAAGTCTAGTGGAGGTAAACAAGTGGTGGTGGTAGTGGTGGTGGTGGTGGTGGTAGTGGTGGCAGATAAGTGATTGTGGTTAATTTAAGTAAAAGAACAGTGGTAGTAGTAGCAGTAGTGGTAGTTATTATTGTTGTTATTGTTGTTAGTGGTGGTTAGTGGTGGTGCTGTAATAAAAGTAAGAGAGGAGGAGGAGGAGGAGGAGGAGAAGGAAAAAAAGAAAAAGAAAAACAAGATCAAGAAGAAACTTTAGAAAAAAAAACAAGGAAAAAAACAACAAACTAACGAACCAAACAAAGAAGAAGAAGTAG
>NC_087179.1:17376879-17384379 GCF_035594125.1 Scylla paramamosain | reverse complement strand
TCTCTCTCTCTCTGGTATTTATTTATTGATGTATTTATTTATTCACCTAATTATTAAAAAGCAAAACGTGTACAAAGAAGACGCGTTTCACTTCCCCGCCAACAGAGACGCAGCGAGAAGCGCAGCGGAAAATTTGAAAATCCCTCCTCGAATTAGCGCGCCAGTTACGAATCACAAAGAAGAAATAAAAAAAATAAATAAATAAATAAATAACGAAATAAAATACGATAAATAAGTAAATGAAAGCAGAAATAAATAAAAAAATACAAAAATAAACGTGAAGCTTATGAATTTTTTGTAATGTACCTGTCTGTTTATCAATCTGTTTATTTGCCTGTCTATCTATCTATTATCAGAGTGATATTGATAATGATAATAATAATAATAATAATAAATTACTATCATTACAACGTTTTTCATTTTTTTTCCTTTCTCTTGATTCCTCTGTTTGTTTAATTGTTTATTTAAGTATATGAAAATGTATGAATAGGTAACTGATGAATAAATGAATAAATAAATAACTAGGAGAGAGGAGAGAGAGAGAGAGAGAGAGAGAGAGAGAGAGAGAGAGAGAGAGAGAGAGAGAGAGAGAGAGAGAGAGAGAGAGAGAGAGAGAGAGAGAGAGACTACCACCACTATCACTGCATATAAAAATTAATAACAACTCTCTCTCTCTCTCTCTCTCTCTCTCTCTCTTACAAAGAAAATGGAAAACAGAAAGAAAGAGGAATAGAAAAGAAAAGAAAGAAGGAACCAAACAGAATGCCACAATGAAGCAAAATAGACAAGATAAAGAAGGAGAGAAAAAAAAACTAAGAAAGAGAAATTAAAGAAAACGGAGAAAGAAAATAGGTTAACGAGAGAAAAGGTTAATTTGAACTGTTCTACCTACGTATCTATCTATCTAATTATCTATCTATCTATCTATTTCATGCAGCTTCCCTTATTTTCCTGTGTTCTTATGTACTTATCTATCTATCTATTTACCTATTCTTCAATCTACCTATCCATTTATCTATCTATCTATCTACGTATGTGTCTGTCTATCTACTTATCCATGTAACCACTCATTTTATCTACCCATTTAGCTACCTCTCTATCAGTTTGTCTGCCTACCTATCTATCTGTCTAGCCATCCATCTATTTCAATATAAAACGAAGGATTTTTCATTCCCCATCACCAACACCACCACCACCACCACCATACCAAGCACCCCCACACTTACGTCGTCGAAGTCACACGCACTTTCTCTCCCCCCGCTGCTGCACTCCTTATAAAACCCCGTTCATTCCAACCCACTCCATCCCTTCACGCCTTTCTCCCTCCTGCTTCGAGATGGCGCGCGGGACTGAGTCATGAGTGTGATTCTGAAGCACTTCTGAGGCTCACTCCCCCTAATTTCAAAAGGCGCTAAGTTGTTGAAGTGACAAGGGTGTTTTTTTTACGTTTCTAGTGGCAGGTTAATGAGGTTTCTACATTATTAAGAGGTGGAAGACTCTTGACATCCAGGCTAATCATCTATGTGGGGTTTAAAATCATTAATGGTGAAATGACACGGGTTTTCAATAGTGCTTGTATGGTTCTAGTGACAAATTAATGAGGTTTCTACATTATTAACAGGAAAAACAGTCTTGAAAACTTGGCTAATCGTCGCTATGGCCTTTGAAAACATTAATGGTGAAATGACATGGGTTTTCAATAGTGCCTGTATGGTTCTAGTGACAAATTAATGAGGTTTCTACATTATTAACAGGAAAAACAGTCTTGAAAACTTGGCTAATCATCTATGTGGCCTTTGAAAACAGTCGTGGCGCGAGACCAGAGCATTTCTGAATACTGGTCTAACATCTCTGCCTTGCTCGAGCGACAAAGCATCAGCTACTTGTCTAAATAACGCACAGGGTCAGTTTTCAGAAGCAGAACTGAGGTGGTGACTAAAAAGCAAGAACAGTGACCTTGGCCTTTCTCCATGCAAGAGTTACCTTTTCCTTGAACTTTCGAAAATGGCGGCGGCGGAGGAGGAGGAGGGGGAGGAGGAGGAGGAGGAGGAGGAGGAGGAGGAGGAGGAGGAGGAGGAGGAGTTATATAGAGTTACATAGAAAAACAAGCTACGACAGACATGACCTAGGACTACTAACATGATAGTAGAAGAAAAGAACAGGAAAGCAGGAGGAGGAGGCGGAGGAGGAGGAGGAGGAGGAGGAGGAGGAGGAGGAGGAGGAGGAGGAGGTAGAGAGGGAGGGGGAAAAAGAGGAGAGAGACGACAATGACAATAACGAAAGCGAGGACGGGAGAAAGAAGAGGCACTGGGGAAGAGGAGGAGGAGGAGGAGGAGGAGGAGGAGGAGGAGGAGGCTCAGTATTCCCGTCAGGTGTGGGAGGACAGGTATATATACAGGTGGCGGTGAGGGGCGGCCATAACCCTCACAACAGCCTCACGGTGAGCATGCACTCTCCTACTACTACTACTACTCTCTTTTCAATTTACTGATGCTTGTCTATCACCATCATTACCATTATCATCATTTATTACCTTCATTGTCTTCTTAATAACTCATAACCTATAAACGACTATTTTTCCAAGGCCACAGAGATAACTAGCTGGGTTCTCAAGTGTTTCTCCTGTTAATAGTGTAGAAATCTTGTTAATCTGTCACTAGAACCGTAAAACCACTCTTAAAAACCCGTGTAACATCAACAACTGGAGCCTTTTGAATGTAATGGAGGTGCGGCGCAGTGTGTTTCAAAATATGGTTCTCGCTTGTGTGATCTGCGCATAGTTATCAGTCATTTGTTATTCTTTTCGCGTCCCGCCCCGCTAGGCTTGCGAAAACGGAAAGTGGGCGGGCCTTGTGCATTGTTTACGTCCCTTGTTTTCCTGTACCTAATATTTGTGGCGAATTATCTGAGTGTTTTGTTTTTATCTGTCTGTCTAACTGTTTATTCATCCATTTATCTGTCAATCTATCTGTCAATCAGTCTATCTATCTATGTCACTGTCTATCTACCCATCTATCTGTGTATCTATCAGTCACTCATTCTACCTATCGATATTCTTAATTTTATCTATCGGTCTATCACACACACACACACATACACACACACACATTCCTAACCTAACCATCCATTCATCTATCAGTCTATTCACCTACCTACCCACCGACACACTCACATTTCTATCTATCCATCTATATATTCATCTATTATTCTGTCTATCAACCCCCCCCCACTATACTCACACAGCATCACCACCATCTCAACCCATATTCCACCTCTGCTCCACACATCCACTACTTTCAAAAGGTAGATGAAGTAAGCACGGAATTTTAACGGTGTTTTTTACGACTCAAGGGACAGACGATCAAGATTTCTACACTAGTAACAGGAGAAACACTCTTGAGAACCTGGCTGATCATCTGTGTGGCCTTGGAAAGCAGTCGTGGTGAGGAAGAGTGAAAGAAAGAGAAAAAAAGAGCAAAAACGTTGGTGAATACAGCCCTTTTGTCTCGTCTCACCTGTCAGATGCGGCTGTGGGTCATTGCTGCAGTGCTTCTAGGGGCGGTCAGCTACGGTGGCTCCTTCATTCTTCCGCTAGATGGAGCGATCAACCTCCCAGTGGTCATCGGTCCAGGCCCCCTCATCGTGGCCATTTTGTGGATCCTCAAGGTCAGTGGTAGCGGTGGTAGTTGAAACAGGAGTGGTGGTGGTGGTGGTAGGAATTAAGAGGAATGGTGGTGCTAGTAGTGGTTATTTCATTGATCACACCAACAATTATTGAATTTAATGCTTTAATAGTAGCAAGAGGAATTTAAAAAGGGGACTGCTGTAAATTAAAAGCTACAGAGAGAGAGAGAGAGAGAGAGAGAGAGAGAGAGAGAGAGAGAGAGAGAGAGAGAAAACAAAGCATGACAAGACAAAACCATGAACGTAATTGATAATATTTGTGCGTGTGTGTGTGTGTGTGTGTGTGTGTGTGTAGTAACAGTCGCGCCGTGTCTCCTGCAGGGTATCGCCATCGGTGCCTTTTTCATCTTGACGCGCAAAGTGGTGCCCGTACTGAATGGCGAGGGCAAGAAGAAATACGTGCCTGCCTTGCGTGACCCTTTCCAGCGACCCTTACCGATGGAGGTTGAGGAACCCGCGCATGCCGAACCCGCCCTCCACGATGACGCCGCCCCAGACCAAGCCCCACCACCTCATGGCCCTCCAGAAGCCGCCCCACCAATCCAAGCCCCGCCAGACCACGCCCCGCCAGACCACGCCCCGCTAGACCACGCCCCCCCAGCCCATGAACCCGCAGTTGAGGGCCCCGCGGAAGAAGTCTCCAGCTACAGCCACCTTAGGAAACGCTCACTACAGGATCTACAGACGGAGGGAATTCTGGGAGACCTATCTGATGAGTCACTAGAGGAGGCGGAGGACATGCTGTGGAACACTGCCCTCAACTGGGACCCCACCGGCTGCTCCCTGAAGCTTCTGTGCCACCTTCAGGAGTTGCCCCAGGGGAACGCCACCATGGAGGAGTCAGTGCTGGCGTACTTGTTCAGCCACGCCCCCCAGCAGACGCAGTACTGCCTCCAGAGCTTCTCCATGTGTCCCTTCTCCGGGGGCGAGCTGCGGCACCTCCTGCAGCAGATCTGAGCCCCAGGGATCGCTCGCTGTGTTTTGGTCTGGCTGCCTCAGGAACACTCGCGTATCCTTCTGTCTTCCTCCTCTGTCTGTCTATCTGTATGTCTGTCTATCTCCCTATCTGTCTATTTATCTATGGCCAAGTTGTAGCGTCGTTCAGTCAATTATTCAGAAATTCTACTAAGTTATTTATTTGTTTATCAGTCAGTTTATTCCCTACTTCAAAAAATTATTCTTCATTTCGTAGTTTTATTAATTTATTGTTCTGAAGTTCACGTGTGCTTTAGTTGTTAATAAGTCACTCCTTTATTTATTGCTCTATTCAATTATCGTTATAGCCCATTTAGTTTAGTTTATTTATTACTACTAAAAAAAAATCTTTCTTGTTGTTTTTTTTTTTTTTATCTTTTTTTTCTTCCTTTCTTTATGTTACTTGTGTTGAATTGTAAATGTATTGTGCTACTGTGTGTATTGTGCTCTTGTCCGTTCGTGTGTGTGTGTGTGTGTGTGCGTGTGTGTGTGTGTTGGTGTGTTTGTGAAATATAACTTATTGATCACCTCCTCGTGTGTTACTGATAGGGAAAACTCTCACGACACCCCCCCCCTCTCTCTCTCTCTCTCTCTCTCTCTCTCTCTCTCTCTCTCTCTCTCTCTCTCTCTCTCTCCCTCTTCTCTCTCTTCTTTCTAACAATTCTCTTCCCTGTTTTCATTATTTCATCTCGATCTTTCTTAAGTCTAGCCTTCCTCTTCCCTCCCTACCTCCCTTCCGTCTCAGCCTCCTCCCTTCCTTCCTCCCTCTCTACTTCCCTCTCTCTCTCTCCTTCCCTTTCTCAGTCCCAGCTTCCTTCCTTCCTCCCTCCCTCCCTCCCATCTCCACGCACAAAATATTCAGTGGCCAAGAATCCAGGGTGTTTGTGTGTTGGGGGAGAAGAAAGTAATAAAATAGATTAAAAGCAAAGAAAGGAATAGAAAGGAAAGGGAGGATGAAGACACGACGAAAGAGAAGAAGAGAAGAAGAAGAGAGGAAAGAGAAGGAAGGGAAAAGAAGGAAAGGAAAGGAAAGAAAATGAAAAAATAAAGGTCTGAAGTTGGTAAGGTCATTCTATTAAGGGTTGATGATGTGAAGGGAAAAAAAAAAAGGAAAGTTTATCGTACTGAAGACACGGAGATAAAAAAAAAAGGGAAGAAAATGAATAAAAGGAAAAGAGAACAGTTAAATTTACAAGGTTTCAATTAAGGATGAAGATGCGAGTCCATAAGGTTTCTATCAGGATTCAAAACACGAAGAGAGAGAGAGAGAGAGAGAGAGAGAGAGAGAGAGAGAGAGAGAGAGAGAGAGAGAGAGAGAGAGAGAGAGAGAGAGAGAGAGAGAGAGAGAGAGTAGGAGAGTTTAATTAAAGACACGAGAGGGAAAAAAAGAGGAAATAGAAAAAAAAAAAAAACTTGTAATTATAAAGTTTCCGTTTAGGATGAGGAAGTGACAGAAACCGCCGTGTTGTATTTCACCTCGGATGTTCGCTACACGCTAATAAATATACAAATAAATAAATAAATAAATAAATAAATAAATAAACAAACATACCAAAGCCTATCACACACCAAAAAAGAAAAAAGAAATGAATAGAAAAAACATACCAAAGCCTAACACAACAAAATAAACAAATAAATAAATAAATAAAAGAAAAAAAGAGGGAGAATCTATAAGGAATGGAAACACCAGACTTAAAAAAAAAAAGATACGAAAATAAACGAAATTCACAAAAAAGGTTTTCTCTCAGGATTCAAGACACGAAGAGAGAGAGAGAAAAAGAGAAAAAAAGAAAAAGAAAAAGAAGGAATAAAGAAAAGAAAAGAAAAGAAAGAGAAAAGAAAAGGGAGAAACCACAGCAAAACTTCATAAGGTTTACATGGGAACTGAAGACACGAGAGAGGAAGAACAAACAGAAGAAAGCAGAATTAATTAATAAGGTGTCTTTGGTGGAAGAGAAAACACACACACGTACGTAGAAAGAATAATAAAATAAATATATAAAGAAGGAAGGAAAGATAAATAAATAAATAAAGAAACAAACAAACAAACAAACAAAGAGAAAGAAATAAAGAAAAAAGGAAAGAAAGAAAGAAAAGAATAATAACTTAAATTGAGGTATACATGCAAGAGAGAGAGAGAGAGAGAGAGAGAGAGAGAGAGAGAGAGAGAGAGAGAGAGAGAGAGAGAGAGAGAGAGAGAGAGAGAGAGAGAGAGAGAGAGAGAGAGTGATCCTTGTCTGATACGAGGGAAGTACAGTAATGTGTGTGTGTGTGTGTGTGTGTGTGTGTGTGTGTGTGTGTGTGTGTGTGTGTTAGTTCTGCTGGTGGTGGTGGCATATCAATGGCGTTAGGTTAGGTTAGGTTAGGTTAGGCTAGTCTTGGCAAGGTTAGGTTAGGCTAGTCTTGGCAAGGTTAGGTTAGGCTAGTCTTGGTTAGGTTAGGTTAGGCTAGTCTTGGTTAGGTTAGGTTAGGCTAGTCTTGGTTAGGTTAGGTTAGGTTAGGTTAGGTTAGGTTAGGTAAGGTAAGGTGAAATGAGATAATGAAACGTTAAAATTAAGTTACATTACGTTAGGTTAGGTTAGACAGAGTAAGAAAGAGTAATTGAATATAAGTACAAAACAGTGAACAAAACACTTATAAAAATCAATCAATCGCAGAACAAGAAGAGGAAGAGGAGAATAAAAAGGAGGAGGAGGAGGAGGAGGAGGAGGAGGAGGAGGAGGAGGCTTAATATTCCCCTCAGGTGTGGGAGGACAGGTATATATACAGACAGGTGGCAGTGAGGGGCGGCCACAACCCTCACAACAGCCTCACGGTGAGCCCACACGCTGCCCCTCTTGC
>NC_087179.1:17364379-17371879 GCF_035594125.1 Scylla paramamosain | reverse complement strand
GAGAGAGAGAGAGAGAGAGAGAGAGAGAGAGAGAGAGAGAATCCATCTACCACCCTACACACGCACACCACCACCATCACCACCTTGGCACTCACTGCTGGGGGGGCCGGAGGGAGGTGAGGGAGGCAAGAAGGAGGCCGGGGAGGAGGGAGGGTCTTGCCAGTACCTATAAAAGCTTGTCTCAGTGCTGGGCCGCCCTTCCTGCCAGCCTCCCGAACGCTCCTCCCCAGTCCACGGCGCATCCACCTCTACCTTCACCCGCCAGCCTATCAGAGCATCTATCCCACGCCCACCTCACCTGTTCATCTGTCTGTCTGTCTGTCTATCTGTCCTATCTCTCTCCAGGTAATGTAATTGTTGTTGTTGTTGTTGTTGTTGTTGTTGTTGTTGTTATTATTATTATTGTTGTTGTTGTTGTTGTTGTTGTTAGTGTGTGCGTGAGTTTTATAGATTATGACCTTGAAGGAAATGAATGATGATTATGGTGGTGATGGTGATGGTGGTGGTGGCGATAATAGTGATGATGATGATGATGATGATGATGATGATGATGATGATGATGGTGGTGGTGGTGATGGTGGTGATGGTGTTAGGATAGTGGTGATGATGGTAGTGATACTGGTGGTGGTGGCGGTGGTGGTGGTGACAACAATAACAGTAAACTTAATCATGCTGTTATCAATGACAAAAAAAAAAGAGAGAAGGAGGAGGAAGAGGAGGAGGAGGAGGAGGAGGAGCAGGAGGAAAAGGAGGAGGAAAAGGAGGAGGAAGAGAAAGAGAAGCCAGGACTAGCTTTCCCTCCCTGTTCTCACCTGGTTACTTAATAAGAGAAAACGGGATTCCTATGTCCTGCTGACCACCACCACCACCACCACCACCATCACCACCTAACCTGACGTAACCTTACCTTCTGCTACGCCTTCAGATGTCGGTGCTGGCGGTGTGGGGGGCGGCGGCCTCCCTCCTCGCCGCCACAGCTGAGGGCTTGGCTATCCTGCCCCGCCCTGGTCTTCCCTTGGTGGGCCCCGTCGCGCCTATCGCTGCGCTTCCCATAGCTTCCCTCTTGGCACTGGGGGTAAGAAGAGGAGGAGGATGAGGAGGAGGAGGATGAGGATGAGGAGGAGGAGGAGGAGGAGGAGGAGCAGGAGGAGATTAGTCTTTCTTAGGGCTGATTTTATTGTTAGTTGTAATTGTGGTAGTAGTAGTAGTAGTAGTAGTAGTAGTAGTAGTAGTAGTAGTAGTAGCAGTAGTAGTAGTAGTAGAAAACAACCATAACTAGTAAAACCACTACACACACACACACACACACACACACACACCAAACACTCATTCCACCATTGATCTCACCTCACCACCTCACCACGCCTGTCCTCCACCTCTCCTCCATCAGGCCGCCGTGGGGATCGGGGTGCTGCAGAACGGCGGGCGCGCGGTGACCTTGGACGAGTGGAAGCGGATGAAGGACAAAGACAACTATGACATCGTGTACGACTACGACTACGCGAAACCCTACAGGAAGCTAATCTACTTCCCTGCCAGCGCTCCTGACGATAGTGACGCCTACTTTGACTCGGCGGAGGAGCATGGGGGGGCGGAAGAAGGGGAACCGGAAGAAAGGAGAAGGGTATCATTTAACACTCCCTACGGCCCATAACCCTCAGTACCCCCCCTGCCCAGTCACGCCCACAACGCCCACGGACCCCCATACCGAGCAGCCACCAGGTCCTTCGTATTCCCAGGGAGCGTACCCACACCCAGAGGAGCTCTTTAACCAGCGCTACAAGAGAGGTATAGAAAACGGTGAACTGGACATGGAGATGGAGAAGATTACGAAGGGGATAGAGGAGTTGGCAGTAGAGGAGGACCCGAAGAGATTCCAGGAGGAGGTGAAGGAACTCAGCGGTCAGGTCCTGCAGCTTGATAGGGACGACTGCCTCCTCAAGCTTCTGTGTCACCTGCAGAAGAAGCCACAGGAGGAGAGGACCCTGCAGGACAAAACGTTGCTGAATGTGTTCCAGGTCACCGTGGCTAAGGATGACCTAACTTGTGGTGACGAGTTCCCCCGGTGCCCAGTGGAGGAGCTGCAGCTAATGGAGGCCTTCTCGTACCTGTGGCACCTGCAGAACGATGTCTAGGGAGGAGTGGTGGGATTGATAGGGCGACAGGAGTTTGGCAGTAGTGAGTCTAATTTATGAGTACGAATGTCTGTGTGTGTGTGTGTGTGTGTGTGTGTGTGTGTGTGTGTGAGTGTGTGTGTGTGTGTGTGTGTGTGTGTGTGTGTGTGTGTGTGTGTGTGTGTTTCCTTACGTGTGGTTTTTGTAAAGGCCAGTATTTGTTGTAAGGTTTCTCTCTCTCTCTCTCTCTCTCTCTCTCTCTCTCTCTCTCTCTCTCTCTCTCTCTCCTCTCTCTCTCTCTCTCTCTCTCTCTCATGTATCCGCGGTGCTCTGTAAACCAATTTGTATTTACGTATAAAGAAAAAAACAACTCATTTACTTGTTTGTTTTATATATACTTCTCAGTCTGTGTGTGTGTGTGTGTGTGTGTGTGTGTGTGTGTGTGTGTGTGTGTGTGTGTGTGTGTGTGTGTGTGTGTGTGTGTGTGTGTGTGAGAAACAGAGAGAGAGAGAAAGAGAGAGAGAGAGAGAGAGAGAGAGAGAGAGAGAGAGAGAGAGAGAGAGAGAGAGAGAGAGAGAGATAACCTGTCAACAACAAAATCCAAAACCACCACCACAACAACAAACAAACAAAACAAAACAAAACAAAACAAACAAACAAACAAACAAACAACAACAACAACAACAACAACAACAACAGCCAAACCAAACCAGAAACACACCCCCTATTCATTAAACTCGCGTCACACAGGGGCGGGAGATGACGGAGGAGAAAAAAGAGAGAAAAGAGAAAAGAGAAAAGAGAAAGGAGAGAAAGGGGAGAGAGAGAGAGGGACACCCCCCACACCCCTCCAAACCCCCAAGGTAAGATTCTATAACAAGGACTGCTTCACCGTCTGCCCCTCACTCGATACCAGCGTCCTAACCCTAACCTGACCCTCTCCTGCACCCTTTACCTAACCCTTTCTTGCAGCTATGGGGTGCAGAAATAACTCCCCACTTCTACTCCTGCTGGTGGCGCTGCTGGGGTACCTACAGAGTGCCAGCGCGTACCCTCTTGATCCCAATGTGGTAGCAACACTGCAACCCCCCAAGGACTTCTTTGCGAGCCCGTTCTTTAACTACTGGGCTAGATTAGTTGTGGCTGGCTTCGGGTTCTCCTTTCTCACTGTGAGTTGTGGTTTGTTGGGTTTAGTAGTGGTGGTGGTGGTGGTGGTAGTGTTTGGCTGTTTGTTGCTGGTGTGTGTGTATGTGTGTATGTGTGTGTTACTTCACTTCGAATACTTCACTGCTCTGTCTGTCTCTCTCTGTCTCTCACACACACACACTACCCCCACACCATCCTGCACCCTATCTACTCCCTGTCCACCTACTCCAGGCAGCCGGGGTCATTCTGGCGATCAAGAGGAAGGAGAACAAACTGGCGAACCTGGAGGAATACTACGACCAGCTGCAGGAGTACTTCGCCGAGGGCCCTGAAGACTTCCCTGAGGACTTCCCCGACGTGTTTCCTGTGCCGGACGAACTCCCCACGCACAACTTCCCCTTCCCCGCCGACTTGCCAGGCCCCGGGGGATGGCTGGGCTACAAGTACTTACGACCTGGCAACGACTTGGACTTCCTTAAACGCAGCGATGGTTCTGACGCAAAATTTCCTTCTACGAATTCTCTCCGCCGCAGTCAGAGGTCCATACAAGGTCCTCCCACACCTACAAACCTGCAGAAGGCGATGCAGAGGGTACTACAGGCAGAGGACACGCAGGAGGTGGTGATAAAGACAGCGGAGTTAATACAAGAGGTGGTGGAGAGAGTGGACGAGGATGGGTGTCTCCTGAAGCTTCTGTGCCACCTTCAGGAGAAACCCATGGGCGCCCGTACCGGTGAGGAGGACCTGCTACTGCGCCTCTATAGCCTCAGCGCCCCCAAAGGATCCCCAGTGTGCAGCCAGGAGCCCTCAAAGTGTTCCCTGAAGGAGGCGCAGCTGGAGGAAGCTTTCTCGTGGGGCATCACTGCTTAAGGGCGTGATATGTTAATTTATGTGTGAATGATGTTTGTGTTTGTATATGTAAAGTGTTGTAAAATATTTATTGCAAGTTTCTCTCTCTCTCTCTCTCTCTCTCTCTCTCTCTCTCTCTCTCTCTCTCTCTCTCTCTCTCTCTCTCTCTCTCTCTCTCTCTCGTATCTAATAAACATTGTATACAAGGATAATTACTACGATTCTTTTCTTTACATCCTAATGCGCGGTAAGAGAGAGAGAGAGAGAGAGAGAGAGAGAGAGAGAGAGAGAGAGAGAGAGAGAGAGAGAGAGAGAGAGTCACACTACCACAAAGCGGGAAGACAGTGAAGTGACTCGATGAATTAACCAAAACAAAACGAGAGAGCAGACGTACAGGAGAGGGAGAGAGGGAGAGAGGGAGGGAGGGAGAGAGGGAGGAGTAACCAACACCTCTCTCCCTCTCCCTCTCTCCCTCTCCCCCAGTCCCAGAATACATATAGGAGAGGGAAGTGTTCGTCCTTTCATCATTCTGTGTTCTGCCTGCCTTGCTTTGTCACCCTCACACCAAAGCCATTCTCTCTCTCTCCCTCTCTCTCTCTCTCCATCTCTCAGCGTGCATCTGTCAAACGTCCCTCAGTCTCTCTATCTCTCTCTTTCATCCACCAAAACCTCTCCTAGTCCCCTTTCCATCCTAACACACACACACACACACACACACACACACACACACACACTCCTTCTCTCCTAAACACACTTCAAATATCCTTCACTCATATCCTACACCACATATCCTTCCTCCTAATCCTACATATATGGCAATTAGAACAAGCACATCCCTTCCTCTCCTCCTGCTGGCGCTGCTGGGGGAGGTGCAGGCGCAGGATGTAGTGGAGGTGCACCTGAAGGATCTCCTGTCGGGGGTCCTGCAGCCTCTGAAGGGACTTACGCCCTATGAAGTTGGGGGCATCAGGGGATCCTTGCTCATTTTTGGTATTAGCATGATAGAGGTGAGTGAGTGAGGGGGTGAGGGGGTGACGAGGTGGGGGGTGGGGGGTGGGGGGGTGGGGGCGCGGTTTTCGTGTGTTTTTTTTTTTTTTCTTCTTTTGGGTTTTGCTGGTGATGTTTTCCTTCTCTCTCTCTCTCTCTCTCTCTCTCTCTCTCTCTCTCTCTCTCTCTCTCTCTCTCTCTCTCTCTCTCTCTCTTCGTCTAATTCCTCGTCATCTCAAGTCTCTTTGTCCTCTCGTTCTTGTTGTTCTTGTTGTTGTTGTTGTTGTGATTCTTACTCTTGTTCTTCTTCCATTCCTCCTGCTCCTCCTCCTCCTCCTCCTCCTCCTCCTTCATCTATTCATATTCCCTATTCTCACCCACAACTTTTCTTTCCCACTTTCCTCCTACTCCTCCACTTCATTCATCCGTCCACACACACACACACACACACACACACACACACACACACACACACACACTAACACCCCTGTCCTCCCCGTACCTCCAGACAGCAGCCATCATTTATTTCGCCAAGAAGAAGTACCGGATCATGGTGGAGAAAGCCAACAGCGATGACGAGGAGGACAACGAGATGAACTTCATGGAGGCCTTGCTGAGTGGAATGATGGACGCTGCAGAAGAGATCAGGCAAAGTTCGCAGATGATCAGTCCTCCTCCCATACCTCTCCGTCCCCTTCCTTTCCCTCCTGACCTTCAACGCTCGTCCCGTCCGCGCAAGAGATCGGTTGGGGTGCCTCCTCCTGCTGGTGAGGACCTGTGGGAGCTGCTAGGCGGGTTGCTACGGGCGAAGGACACTCAGAAGGTGGTGGTGAAGGCAGTGAGATTAGTCAAGGTCATGGAGATGCTGACTCAGAATATTTTGTCTCCTGAAGCTCCTGTGCCACCTTCAGGAGAAACCCAAGGGCGCCCGTACCGCTGAGGAGGAGCTGCTACTGCGCCTGTATGGCATGAACACCTCCGAAGCATCCCCAGTGTGCGGCCACGAGTCCTATAAGTGTTTCCTGAAGAAGGCGCAGCTGGAGGAGGCCTTCTCGTTCGTGTGGAAGCTGATGAAAGGTCTTTAGTGTGTGTGTGTGTGTGTGTGTGTGTGTGTGTGTGTGTGTGTGTGTGTGGTGTGTGTGTGTGTGTGTGTGTGTGTGTGTGTGTGTGTGTGTGTGTGTGTGTGTGTGTGTGTGTGATGGTAGGTTTAATTTATTATGTATAATTTAAGTGTGTTCTCCGCGCACCAGACGTTAGATAAATAAAGAAGGAATTACTGTAGAAAGAAATATTGAAAGTGTTAATAATAAAGAGCTGAATGGAAAGTCATGAACGTGTTAATAATGCACACCTCTGCCACCACGCACACACGCACACACACACACACACACACACACACACACACACACACACACACACACACACACACACACACACACCAATGAAGGAAAGGCAACAGTAACAACCAAACAAACATTAACAAACAGATCAGAGGAGGAGGAGGAGGAGGAGGAGGAGGAGGAGGAGGAGGAGGAGGAGGCTGGTGATGTGGCAGGAATGTTTGGGGATATGAGGAGGAGGGGGAGAGAATTCACGATTATGCTTACTCAAATTCTCTATAGCCTTTGGAAACAGCCTTTGTGAAATGACACGGGTTTCCAAGGGTGTTTTTACGTCTCTAGTGACAGATGAACAAGATTTCTGCATTATCAACGGGAGAAACACGCTTGAGAACCCAGCTAGTCATCTTTGTGGCCTTTGGTGAGAGAGCAGGACGTTTCTGAATACGAGGCAGGGCTGGTGGATGGCCGGGAAGGGAGATAAAGGCTTCTGCAGGATAAAATGGTTAAAGATGGCGTTAATGGAGAGTTTGGTGGATAAGGAGAGCTGTTGGAGGGGGTGGTGGATAGAGGAAGAGTTGTTGGTGGAGCTGGAGATAGAGGAAGTTGATAGGGATTGGTGGAGAGAGAACAAGTGGAGAGGAGGGATTACTAAGGCGGCTGGTGGGTGGAGGAAAAGACAGAACAAGTGGATGAGAGAGAGAGAGAGAGAGAGAGAGAGAGAGAGAGAGAGAGAGAGAGAGAGAGAGAGAGAGAGAGAGAGAGAGAGAGAGAGAGAGAGAATAACAGTACAAACACCAACATAAACAAATATTAACACACCACTAACAAGCAGAAAGGAAAGAAAAAAAAAACGAAAAAAAAAATGAAAAAAAAAATACTCCTCACACACACACACAAACACACACACCACAAGAAAGTCCCAAAAGTGAAAATCCTCCCATAACATCACGATCTGAGGCACTAAATACTGCATAGCTTACTGTAGAGACCCCCACCTAACATCAAAATACCTAATCTTGCACCCTGATCGCATCCTAACACACATTTGTAGACGCCACGGC
>NC_087179.1:17351879-17356879 GCF_035594125.1 Scylla paramamosain | reverse complement strand
TTGTCTGACAGGCTGCCTGGCTGACTGACGGATTGACTGTCTGGTGGCTCACTGGCTGGCTGGCTAACTAACCTTGGCTCAACTGAATGATTCACCACTTGTCATTTACCTGCCCTGTTTACCTGCCACTAAACACACACACACACACACACACATACACACACACCTCACCACCATACATGCTTCGTGTTCCTCCTGAATAACAATAAAACAAAATAGAACATCTCCAAGTCTTCCCTTTCTTACAACACCCGCCTGCAGAGGAACTATGTCAGATGCGCTCCAGAATTCAGAACTATGGAGGAGGAGGAGGAGGAGGAGGAGGAAGTCTCGACGTTGTGGAAATACATGAAGTTGATTGGAAGCGTTCACAGTCAGTCACGGGTGAAGGGGTTGGGGAGGGGGGTGTAATGCAAGAAGCCCATTTGATCTCACTTGAATCGTAAAAAAAAAGAAAGAAAAAGAAAGAAAAAAAAACATCCTTATAAGTTCGTGTAGCTTCATGGAACGTTTTGAAAGTAGTGGAGATGCGGCGCAGAAGTGTTTGTCAGAATACTCGTATGATCCCTACTCGTCCTGTCGCGGGAACCTTTCCTTATTTAAACTTTTATTTCCTTCAATGCCAAACACCTGAAACAAGTATATCGAAAACCCTGATGTTGTTGTTGTTGTTGTTGTTGTTGTTGATGTTGTTGTTGTTGTTTTCCTTATATATTCCTTTGTATTAGTAATGTTCCCCCAACGGTAAAATTCTGAGGACCATTAATGAGAATACAAGAGCTAACGAGATCAAGTTTAAGAAGTTACGCTTAAGAAAGAGACAAGACAAATTTATGGGTGAGGACAACAGGTGGAAATAGGTAGTCATGTTTCATACAGGGACTGCCACGTGTAGGCATGATGGCTTCTTGCAGCTTCCCTTATTTTCTAATGTACTTATTTTAACAGTCCCAGAATTCGCTCACGGTCTAACCCCTCGCTCTGATGGTTCCGCGACGCCTGCAGGAGGTGCCGCGTCCCCGCTGACGGAGGCGCGGCAGCAGAGCATTGTTCGATAAGGGAGTCGTCGCCAGCACAGGATAGGGAGACATTGCCCATTTCATATAACTTTACTTTTTATAACTAAGAAGGAAAGTAATACATGGCAGGTGTATGGCAAGGCTTGGTGTGTGTGTGTGTGTGTGTGTGTGTGTGTGTGTGTGTGTGTGTGTGTGTGTGTGTGTGTGGTGGCAAGAAGCCAGGGAAGAGAATGGTAAGTGGTGGATCAATCAGTAGGGCCAAGATTGGTCAGTCAGCCAGTCAGCCAGTCAGCCAGCTAGCCAGGCAGGCAGGCAGGCAGGCAGGCAGGCAGGCAGGCAGGCAGGCAAGCACCCAGCCAACCAGACAGTCATCCAATCACCCAACCAGACAGACAGTCCGTCAGTCAGTCAGCCAGCCAGCCAGCCAACCAGCCAGCCAGCCAGCCAACCAGTCAGCCAACCAGCCAGGCAGGCTCCAGGCATTCAGGCTGCCCTAGTTCTGGAGGGCGCCTCCGATGGGGCAGGCCCAGGACTCCTCCAGCACGGCGGACAGCTGCGAGTACTTGAGGGGACACTTGCTGAACACCTTGTCGCACACGGCGGCGTCGCGGCTCTTAATGCCGATCCCGACGGCGTAGGTGAAGGCGGCGCTGGAGGGCGTGGCGGCGTCGCTGGCGTCGCGGAACAGTCCAGCCAGGATGACCTCGTGGCGGCTGAGTGCCTCGGCCTCCTTGGCCTCCAGGTGACACAGCAGCTTGAGCAGGCACCCCTGGGGGTCCAGCTGGGCCACCACGGTCAGCATCTCAGGGGCCACAGCGGCGGCCTCCTGCTGCTGCTGCTGGTCCACTGATCGCTTCAGAATCCCGAAGCCCCGTTGGCGCCCGAACCCGCCAAGCCCGCCAAGCCCGCCCAACCCGCCCAAGAGGCCCCCGATCACCTGAGGGAGGGGAAGGGAGGGATGAGAGAGAGAGAGAGAGAGAGAGAGAGAGAGAGAGAGAGAGAGAGAGAGAGAGAGAGAGAGATGGAAATGCTACACATGGATGGAAAAGACAAAAAAAAAGAAAAAAACTACGTTAGACGGATGCATGCACGACACACACACACACACACACACACACACACACACACACACACACACACACACAGGCTTACCTTCAGGCCAATCAGGGGACCAAGCAGACCGAAGGTGGGGGTGCTGGCGGCCAGAGCCCAGCAGGAGGCCACCACGGCGAGGGTCAGCACGGCGGAGCGCATCTGAGGCAACACGTCATATTAATCACCACCACCACCACCACCAACACCACCACCACCACTGTCACTGTCACTGTCCCGGGATTCGAACCCTCTCCAGTGAGAAGAGAGCGTGCTAATACCAGCAACACCTGATGTAACACCTGAGGTAACCCAGCCACCCTCAAGTGACTGACTGAGTGCCTGACCAGCTGACATATGAGGCTGACTGATCAAATGACTGACTGATGGAGTGACTGACTGCCTGACAGACTGACCACCTCCCTGGCTGATTGACTCAAAGACTGACCGCCCTCCTGGCTGCGGCACCCACCTTGTCTCTGTGCAGTGATCGCTGAGGGAGTTGTGTGAGGTGGCGGTGGCGGCGGCGGGTTATATAGAGCCCCTGGTGGAATCGCTGGTGGCCGGGGGCGTGGCGGCTGCCCTTCTCACGCCCTCCAGCCGCCGCGCCGTCCTGCCCAGACAAAACTGGCCCATAATAAAATACGCGAAAAAAAAAAGTAAGAAGGGAAGGAAAGGGAGTCCCGTAGCAACGAAAGGCAAACATCGAGCGACGCGACGCCCACGCCCGAGACGCACCACGCGGCGGCGTTCAGGCCAGCTTCTGTCGCGCCGCGCGGGGAGGGGCGCTCACTTCTGGTGGAAAATTTCTGTTGGCTTTGTTTGGCTTGGAGAAAAAAAATAAAGATTCTTGTGTACATAAAGCGTTAGGGAACAGAGCAAGGTGTGTCGACGCGCGCCTTCCACCAGTGGCCCGCAGAGTCTGACGCGCCGCGAGGGGACAGGGCGCTCGTTTCCATTGGCTGCAGGTGTGGCTGGGGGTGTGGGCGTATACTAAATCACACATGCAAATGCAGATGTTTATTGCGAAAAAAGAAATAGGAATAAAGTAGGTGCGTCACTATGCGTGTGTGCGTACGTGTGTGTGTGTGTGTGTGTGTGTGTGTGTGTGTGTGTGTGTGTGTGTGTGTGTGTGTGTGTGTGTGTGTGTGTGTGTGTGTGTGTGTGTGTGTGTGTGTGTGTCTAAGTTTGTTGTCATCAAGGAATTAGACATAACAAGCACAGAT
Organism: Scylla paramamosain; assembly: GCF_035594125.1. Taxonomy (NCBI): domain Eukaryota; kingdom Metazoa; phylum Arthropoda; class Malacostraca; order Decapoda; family Portunidae; genus Scylla; species Scylla paramamosain. The sequence continues at coordinate 17,353,542 of NC_087179.1, read as the reverse complement.
CAACACAGACAAATAACACACACTGTCTTGCCGAGGATCCGTGACAGACAGTCTTCACGGATACTTTGTTGGTGTGTTGGCTTTAACATTGCCACTAATACGTGTGTACATACAATGGAACAATTTCACGAGCTATCAAATATACATACATGGAAATGCATATTTACAAGTTATGAGTTTTGAATGTGCGTGTGTGTGTGTGTGTGTGTGTGTGTGTGTGTGTGTGTGTGTGTGTGTGTGTGTGTGTGTGTGTGTGTGTGTGTGTGTGTGTGTGTGTGTGTGTGTGTGTGTGTGTGTGCGTGCGTGTGTGCATCTTCCAGGAATGGACAGCCTGTACCCCGGCCCCCAAGCCATCCCTGCTAGCCTAACGTCCTTACGTTCAATTCCCGCCGCCCTACAGACAGCCCGGGGCGCGGGGAAGGCCGTGGTGTCGGTGGTTGGCGGGGAAAGCTGCTGCCAAGGCTGCCGCGCCACTCCGTCATCGGCGCCATAATTTTTACCGTGGACATCATTGTGAGACAGAGGTGCGCCGCGCCTCACCAACACTGAAGAGCCTGTAGTACAGCGTGCCCCAGACTTTTCCAGGATGTGACCCCTCTCAGCAGTTGCAAAGCTACCTTCACCCGTTCCTTCACAACCTTTTAAAAACGCACTCACTTTTAGTGGCGCTTATGTATTTAAAAGATTAATCAGAGCAGACAGATCAATAAAAAATGTTTATCAATGTTCATTGATATTTATTAACAATGACTGAAAATTCAGCCCCGTTCCGGCAAGCTGAATGCACTGTACGTACAGGTGGACGCTCCACGACCCCCAGGAAAAGGCTCATGGTCCCTTTGGGGGTCACGAGCCGCAGTTTGAGAACCACAGCCCGAGCTGAAGTGACGAGGGTTTTCAAAGGAGCCTTTATGGTTGTAGGGCCTGGCGAGATTTTTACATTACCAACAGGAGGAACACTTCAGAAGCAGGCCAATCATCTTGTGGCCTTTGAAAATAGTGTTGGTGAGAGCCAAGCGTTTCCGAATAAGGGCCACTGGTGGAAGGCGCGCGTCGACACACCTTGCCCTGTTCCCTAACGCTTTATGTACACAAGAATCTTTATTTTTTCTCCAAGCCAAACAAAGCCAACAGAAATTTTCCACCAGAAGTGAGCGCCCCTCCCCCCGCTGCGCGACAGAAGCTGGCCTGAACGCCGCCGCGTGGTGCGTCTCGGGCGTGGGCGTCGCGTCGCTCGGTGTTTGCCTTTCGTTGCTACGGGACTCCCTTTCCTTTCCTTCTTACTTTTTTTTTTCTGTATTTTATAATGGGCCAGTTTTGTCCGGGCAGGACGGCGCGGCGGCTGGAGGGCGTGAGAAGGGCAGCCGCCACGCCCCCGGCCACCAGCGATCCCACCAGGGGCTCTATATAACCCGCCGCCGCCACCGCCGCCTCACACAACTCCCTCAGCGATCACTGCACAGAGACAAGGTGGGTGCCGCAGTCAGGAGGGCGGTCAGTCTTTGAGTCAGTCAGCCAGGGAGGCGGTCAGTCTGTCAGGCAGTCAGTCACTCCATCAGTCAGTCATTTGATCAGTCAGCCTCATATGTCAGCTGGTCAGGCACTCAGTCAGTCACTTGAGGGTGGCTGGGTTACCTCAGGTGTTACATCAGGTGTTGCTGGT
>NC_087179.1:17274379-17344379 GCF_035594125.1 Scylla paramamosain | reverse complement strand
TTAATACACAGTGTGGGAGTGTATGCATCCCTGCACCTCGCCTCTCCTCGCCTGAAGGGGGAGTAACTACTGACGCACCACGACAGAAGCAGCAGCGTCAGTGTGCCTCCCACTGCTGTGAGCCTGCGGCGAGTCCCAGACCTGTGCCACGCTCACAACACACCACACACACACTGCACGAGTTTACATCACCACTTACAACACAGATAATAAAAATAATTGCAATAACTAAATATCAAAGAGAGAGAGAGAGAGAGAGAGAGAGAGAGAGAGAGAGAGAGAGAGAGAGAGAGAGAGAGAATACTGTAATGGCGTACTCACGTGGCCTTGTTCCATTCCTTCCTCCGTGCTTGTTCGGGTCAAGACAAGCTTCCATGACTGCTTTGCCGAATCCAAACTTCTTCTATTCTATTCTTCTTCTTCTTTTGTTCTATCATTTCTGTTGTGACCTCTGAAAGTTATTATTCTCGTTTGAGCTCGAAGCGTTTCAAAAGTAGAGTTCGTCTTCGTTCCTGATTTATTTGTCCACCATGCACTTCACTTCACGCAGAAACGATAAATCAAAATAATAATAATAATAATAATAATAATAATAATAATAATAATAATAATAATAATAATAATAATAATAAGTAAATTATGTCTGTTCACACACGCACCGTACACAAACAGCTCACGGTACAGCCTTGAGGAACAAAGAGGAAGACTCAGAGTAAGGTGGAAAGACTGTACTGGAAGACCTTGGACCAAGGAAAGACTGCAGGGTAAAAAGAAGAGACAAAGAAATGAAGGAAGGAATGGCACAAGACAGAAAAACCGTCCCCCGAATGGAGATTTACAGGAAGACAGGCAGACACTCCCTCTCCATACAGGTTTCTACGTAAACACTGCGCGTTCATTGTTGAATTTCACAAACCACTAACCAATTTTTTTTTTTACTTCATATTACGTAATTACTATAGAACATGAACTATTTATTTATTAGAGTGATGGGTGTATTTTACGTTGTTATTTTGTGCATTATTTCAACATTCATCATTAGCAAATGCACGTACGATTGAAATTAAGTCAGTTTAAAATGAATAAATCTTGAGAACTTAATTTTACTCAATATTTTCTATTTACCCCTATCCCTTCACACTTATTTGTAAACAGGTGAATAATAAAAACACTAAACAAGTTGGCATACTGGTACCACATCATGTTTATTCTATTTTTTATTCATTTTACAGTATCTTATCAAAAGTAGTAATGAGGAGGTTAGTACAGACCTCCTCCTCTGTCTTGCCTCTGTTGTGCGCACTCCTCTCAAAACATCAACAAAGGCCACCTGTATGAAGCTTCACGTGTCACCCTCGGGAGACCAGATGTACACTTCCCAATATAAATGGATGTTATAATTCACCAATGACTTTTATCTCGCCCTAAACTATTCCAGGAATGCATAAAACGCACTCTTTCACTTTTTTTTTTTTTTTTCTTCTAACGCACTAATACTTTGAACCTCCTGTGTTGCGCTTCTTTCCCTCGTCACCATTACAAGGAACACCAGGTAACACCGCTGCATCTGCCTTTAACACGAAGAGGAAAGAAGAATCGAGTCTACTCCAAAAATAAGAGGAAAAAAAATATATGCTTCAGTTAGGAGACAGCAGAAACAACACTGGACTGAAAATAAATGAATAGATATTTTTTTCTTTTTTTTCACAGGTCCTATTTTCACATTACTAAAGACCTCAGTAACAAAGTAGTGGTGAAGATGACTGCCTCCTATAACTCCTCCAACAAAGACCTGTACTCTGAAACACTTTGCTCTCATTATGACAGTTTTCAAAGGCCACACAGATGATCAGCCACTTTCTCCTAATCTGCTACTAGAACAATAAAAAAAAAAAAAAAACTATTAAAAACCCACTTCACTTCAACTACAGCCTTTTGAAAGTAGTGGAGGTTCAGCACAGACACGTTTCAGAATATGATCAATAATAGGACAGACTGAAAGATGATGAACAATACTGCACATGAAGACTTGAGGTGACATGAACTTAGGCAAACTGGATGAGCCAAGAGAGCGAGAGAGAGAGGAGAGAAAAAAAAAATAATAATTGAGAACTGGACATAAAGCAGATGGCAAGAAACCAAGTAACACAAGATGGAGTAGGGAAAAAATTAAATAGAAGATAATTACTTGTGAGCAGATGGGTTTGTAAAAATATTAGGCAGTTTCAAAAGAGGCCTAGATCAACATATGGACAGAGACGAGAGGTGGATACAGATAGGAACGTTTTATACAGGGACTAACACCATTTGTAATCCTGAAGCCTTCCTGCAGCTTCCCTAATTAAGTTCTGTTCAAAGTGAAGGACAGGAAATCGCAGGGAAAGATCACAATTTGCTGGTAGTAAAGGCAACAGAAGGCAGCAGTGGTGGTGGTGGTGGTGGTGGTGGTGTGGTGATGAAAGCAACAGAAGCAAAGACAGAAGGCAGTGGTGGCAGTAGTGAGGGTAGTGACGAAGCAACAGCAGCAGCAACAGAGGATGGCCTAGTCACATCGTTCGTTCAGCCGATATGCCTTGAAGTTCTCATGGTCGTAAAACCCAGCCTTGACTTGCCGGCCTCCGAAGAAACGCCCGTTGAGGTCAATGATGGCTGCGGGGAGAAGGGTGGAGGGTGAGGTGGAGGGTGAGGTGGAGGGCAAGGCAGAGGGTAAGAAATGACAGACTTCCTTCCCCATCCTAGCATGCCTTTCAATTCACCTCCATCAACATGCACTGACACACACTGGTTGCAATTTATGACAGGTCAGGGATCATAATACTTTGTTGTTTAGTTGGGAGTTGATGATGTTGCATTTGCTAGACTAGAACACACAAGTTTAGAGACACAGCCTATCCAGAAGACATGAGTTTGAGGACACAGCCTATCCAGAAGACACAAGTTTGAGAACACATACCTATCTTGGAAAATTAGACAGGGCACAGTTTGTTTGGCAACCCCTGTGCTAGTCTGACATATTTTCAGATTTACAAAGACTTGAATTGCAAGGTCAGTTAAAATTCTGAGTTAAACAGTCTTCTTCATCTTGATTTATAAATACAGAATTGACAGTTACAAGTGCAATGAACCTACACAAAAAATCTAAAAAAAATAACTCCTCCCTCCCCCCGACACTAGGTAACCCCAGTACCACTAACCCCCACAGCCACAAGTAACCCCAGTGCTCACCCTTGATGGCTGACTCGACCCGCTGAAACTCGACGAAGATCCGCACGGCTTCCTCGGGCACAGCCTTGGGGATCTCGAAGATGACCACCTGCACCACCGCCCCATACTTGCCGTTGCACTCCTCCCGCACCTCCGGCTCCAGCTCGTCATCCACCTCGCCTGGCCCCACCATATTCTGCAAGAGTATTTGGTTCAGTTTTCTTTGCACGAACATGTATATTAACCCTTTCACTGCACCAGAACCAATGCGTGAAGTTTTTATGAGCATCTACAAGAAAGTTAGCAATGAAAAAGGGTACGTTTTACAGTTTCTTCCCAGTTCAAAGATTGGAAGTGGCTGGAGGATGAGTGAAGACGTCTCAGAGTGATTGGCGAGTAAGGAAAGGTGTACCAAGTGGAAGTCTAAGGGTTAAAAGTCACATTAAAGGCTGGTAGTGTTCTGGATCCATGATGTTCTGTGATGTGGGAGTGCTTGTTGAGTTTAATGTTCTTTGTGTAAAAAATGTACTATACAAGTCACATTAAGACTGGTAAGGATAAAAAGAAAACAATAATGCTAATGAAACTAAAATAAAAGTCGCATTAAAACTGATGAGGTTAAGAAAAAAAATAATGAAACTGATAAAAATATATAGAAGTGTCATGTTTAGATAGCTAATGTACTGACTGTGACACCAAACAAGGGACTGGAATTTGTCTTTTTTGGTCACCTGCCACACACACACACAAAAAGACAATTCGAAACCCCCATTTTGTATCAACCAATAAATCACTAACCGAAAATACCATATTTCCTTAACAAGTACCCCACACCTTCCCACTACCCACACACACACACACACACACACACCAGTCCCTTAACCTACACCACAACCAACGCACCACGTCTAAAAACACCCACAACCGATGACCACCCACTGCCAACACAACACCACCACCAACACCACCACGATGACCTACCCTGAGCAGAGCAACCTTGGAGGGGTTACGCAGAATGTGAGCCATTTTCGCCTCTGGTTTCTCGGACTGTGGGGCGGGGCGGGGGGGTGGCGCGATGGGGGGTGGCATCATTGGGGCGGGAGGTGGTGGCTCGTCGGACTCGTGCACAATTCTGCCTCCCCTTTTGCTGGTTTTCTCCACCTCTAAGGCTCTCACAATGCCCTGCTCACTCTTCCCCAGACCCTGGCCCTCCTGTGTGGCAGAGGAGGCTGTGGTGAGTGCGGGAAGGAGACAGAAGAGGGCAGATGGGGGCAGAAGAGGTGATAGAAGTACTCATAAGAAGGGGAATGATGCAGAGATAGTGAAAAGTTATGAAGCTTAATTTAATGGATAGTTCAGGAGTTTGCTTGATCAGAAGGTGTGGGAAGGAGACGCAAGATTAAAGAAGTGACAAGTAATGCTGAACAGGAACGCTGCAAAGGGAGAAGAAAGGAAGGAAAGGAAGGAAGATCCGATTCAGTGCATGCTTCCGTTTGTGGAAGAGGTGGAAGGTGAACAGAAGAGATAAAAATGACAAAGGGAACAGTGCAAAAGGAAAGGAAACTCAGAACAACAACACACACACACACACACACACGTACGTACCTTAAACCCATACTTTGCCATAATCTTGGCGGCCACGGTGCTGCCCCCCATGCCACTAAAGTTCGCCCCCTTGGCCCCCCCTGGCACTGCCCCCTCCTCCGCCCCCAGGGAAGGCGGGGGGGCGATGGCTGCTCCGGCCCCTAAAGAGAAGAAATGTGTGTTAAGTGATGCAAGATCTTCCTCACTCTTGCTTGAATTTTTGCCTTATTTTCCTCCTCCTCCTCTTCCTCCTCCTCCTTTCCCTCCTTTCTACTTGTCATCCTCCTTTTCCTCTTCCTTATTTGTTCTTATTTGTCCTCATCTTCCTCCTTTCTCTCCTCTCTACTTGTCATCCTCTTTTTTCTTCCTCCTTATTTGTTCTTCTCCTTTTTCCTCCTCCTTATTTGTCCTCTTCTTCCTCCTTTGTCTCCTCTCCATTTATCATCCTCCTTTTCTTCCTCCTTCCTTGCCCTCTTCCTACTTTCTCTCCTCTTTTTCTTCTCCTCCCAACTTGTCCTCCTCCTCCTCCTCCTCCTCCTCCCTTGCCCTCTTCCTAGTTTCTCTCCTCTTTTTTTCCTCCTTCCAACTTGTCCTCCTCCTCCTTACCTCTCCTTGGCCGTTCCTCCTCCTCTTCCTCCTCCTCTGGTTCTCTCAGTCGGGCAAATCCAGAAGACTCCTCCACATTCCTGCAAAATCAAGACACCACATTAGGTTAGGTTTAAAAAGAAGAAGTTTGTATACACACACACACACACACACACACACACACACACACTCACCTGTCTCTTCTCTTCTTATCCCTCTCTTCTCTCTCCTTCAGTCTCGTCTCCTCCTCCTCTCTGTCTCTCCTCTCCCTCATGTCTGTGGGGGAGTATTGCTTTAGTAGCAGTCCTTCACCCAGCATTCTCAAAGTGACACCCAAGCAAAGCCGTGGTTTTCAAATCGTCCCCTGAGACTTTGGTGATTCTGGTGCTTAAGCCTCTCAAATTTACTATGTTAGATAAAAAAGACTCGCATTTATTTCATATGATAAAAGGGTCTCAGATTTACAAGAGAGAAAGAGAGGGAGAGTGAAAGAGAGAAGAGGTTAGGTAAGGATTAAAGAATAAGATAAAGGAATAGGAAAAAGAAAGAGAATTACTGAAAGAAGAACGAAAGCAAGGATCAGAATAAGAGAGAAAGAGAGAGAAAGAGAGAGAGACCCACCTTTGACCACCTTCTCATAGTCATTGGGCCACAGCGGGTCATACTCATTGATGAACCTCCACTCTGGGTCACTGGAGGCCACGTAGGGCGACCCACCTCCCCCGCTGCTGCTGCGTGCAAATTCCTGCATTCAAAGTGAAAATTAGGTGCTGTGGCTGAGTAAACCTGTGTGTGTGTATGTATGTGTGTGTGCCTCTTCTCTAAGGGAGTTTGCAGGGACGGGCCTCAGCGTGAATATACTACAACACACTGGGATGACTTTCTCACTACCAGACACAGCACCAGTTTCCTAATCTCTGCTTTTCCCCACTTGCTTCACATACATCTCTACACTAAGACCTCTCAACACACTGCATCAACTCCATTCCAATGCCAATGTTCTCCACTCATAAATCTGTTTCCTCCTTACTTTCCCTCCTCCTCTTCATTCCAGCAGTACCTGTCAGGCACGTCCACACCACTTTGGGGAGACTAAACTAAATTACATACTGAGGTTTAATTCATATATGCTAATCTGCAGCAACCAAACTCTCCGGTGAGCCCTGCCTGGACACTGGTGCTTGGCCGACACACGAGGGAAGATCACAGGAGTGGCAAGATTAGGAGCTAAAGTGTCTAAGACAAGCTCGTAGCAACACAAGAGGGCCCATCACTATCTCCTGGCGGGGATTTGGTGAGCGTAACGCAGTGTGAGGTGCAAGAGAGAGACACTCCGGCAGGAAGCCAATCCCAGGACGTGTGTGTGCATGTTTCTCAGTCAACACAACACAAGTCAGTAATACGCACACATGTATCACAGGAATTACAAGTAAGAAAAGAACGGTTCACTGTTACTCACCAAGTCTGACTGCGTCCCGTCAAAGTCGTCATGGTGAGTCCACCCCCGGGGCTGGGGGACGGCAGGTGGTATTATTACAGGTGCCACAGGGCGGTTACGGCAGATTTGGGGCTCTACAGACACACCATTACTGCCACACATTTATGATAGGTACATTCAGCCACACGTCAACACACAGGTGTGGACGCTGCATCTGTGCTCCTCGGGACAGACAGTCGGCAACGCTCTGCTTGGTGCAACTTGGCTGTTTTGTGAGCAGCCAGGGCTCAAGTGATGCACAGGGGTTTGTATCTCAGACTTTCTCATGATCTTTTCTGGCAATACTCTGCCACAAAGTAATAACAAACAACATGTACTCAGCAGCACAATGCTAGTCCTGTGTCAGCACTCCGCTGCACGTCTGCTGTGTCCCCTCTGGTGGTGGTGCAGGGTGCTTGCAGCGACAGTCTCAGTCATTCAGTGAGGGCAGTGGACATGGGGGTGAGCAGTGCAAAGCTCAAGGGAGACACACAAAATGGACTCGCATACAGCCACGCACAAAGTACAGATGATCAAGAAATTGTTAAAAATAAATAAACAAATAAATAATATCTCTGGAAAAATGTGTACAAAAATTAAACATTAATTGACAAGCAACCAGCAAGAGAAGGTCTGTCATGACAACAGCAACATGCAGCAGGGAGGGTCAGGACACACCACAGGAAGGCCTCTCAGGACATTCACCATGCAGGGAAATCAAAATCTAAAAATATGAGCAATGCATGGGAAAAAAATATGCTTGCACTCCCCACCATGTTGTTTTGGGAAGCACTCCTGGTGTGGCTGGCAGACTGCTCTGTTCTGACGGCAGCTTCACGGCAAGGCATGCACGCACGGTGGCGTCAAGAGTTACCCCGAACACAGAGTCCACTGACGTTACGATTTTGTGATGGTTTGGAATGGCGCACAACACCACACGCATCGACATACAAGTCTTTCTTTTCCAGCCCTGTTATCTTCCATCACCTCCCTCCCCTGCACACCCACTGCCACACTGCAGCCCTCCACACACATGCACAGACCTGGCATGAGACTGCTAGTGCTTATCTTATCAACTAATCTTGCAGCTTCTGTTAATCTTATTTCTTGGAGTTTCTTTGAATGGAACTTCTCTATCAGTATAATTGCCATTCTTACACAACCTCTTTTCAATTAGGATAACTTTCAGAATATTAAAAAGATTTGTGCCATTTCAGATAGTTTAGATAACGCTGCTTTTAGATCCTTTCACGGAGGTTTTCCTGAACCCCCACAAAGCGTCACAAACCAGCATGATCTGAACTATCTCACAAGTCCGAGTGATGCTATACTGAGCTTGCTATACTGAGACATAAGTTTGGTCTCTTCCTACTTTCTCCCACCTCTATTCTGTCCACCTCTCTCTAATGCAAGAGTCAACCAGTAGTCTCAACCTTTCATCCCTTTCTGAGATAAACTCTGGCACTCCCCGCCTGCTTCTGTATTTCAAGAGGGAAGTTTCAAGACACTTATCCTTCAATTCTGAATTATCTTTTTGATCTTCGTTGAGGGATTGGCAGTTTGGTGGTCAGTTTTTTCAATCTTTTCACTCTTCTGTTGCCCCTGACCAGTGCCTTACATAAGAAGTAAATAAATAAAACATATATTAGCAGCAGGAGCGTCTTGCCATCAGGTCCTCTCTGTCAGGGTAATGCCAGCCAGGGACATTATAATTTTAAGAAGTCAGACACTAAGCCTCACCTTCTGGCCCTGGAAGAAGAGGGACTGGGAGGCTGCGTCTTCCTCCTCTCTGCGGGACTTGAGGTCAATCACTGGGGGCAACTTGGCCGTGGACACTCTCCTTGTTTGGTCTCTCTTGGGCTGCAGTGCAAAACACCACGGGTAATGGCAAGCAAAGAAATGCATAGTAGTAGTAGTAGTAGTAGTAGTAGTATTTTAGATGCATAACTAAGTCCTTTCTTCTGTCAAAGCCTTAACCGTAAGTATTTTCAATGAACTAATGAACTTACAATCTTCATCTATTCCAGTATTTCACTTTTAATTTCCTCTATTTTAGCTTGGAGAAAAAGAAAAAATCACAGTATATATATATTAGAGAGAGAGAGAGAGAGAGAGAGAGAGAGAGAGAGAGAGAGAGAGAGAGAGAGAGAGAGAGAGAGAGAGAGAGAGAGGATACAGCAGTAGGAAGCAAAGACTCACAGCTGTAATGGTGGCCTTCTTGAACGCCAGCTGGTTGTGCATAAGCTTGATGCCTGACGCCCACCCTGAGGCCCCTGATGCCTTGTCTGTGTCTATGTCATCGTACAACGACATGGCGGCACCCTCACACACCCTGGGGGAAAACAATACCATGTTAAAATTAATACTGGAACTCTGAGCCATTACCTTGACCACTAAGACCATTACAGAAGAAGGGGAGCCATAAGAAGCAGTCAGGCCTACACATGGCAGTCCCTGTATAAAATTTAGGTTTGGATTCATTCAATTCATTAATTTCACTGCTGGTCCCTTCACTGTGTAAAGCACGACTTGAAAAAAAGCGTCAAGTTATGCTCAGAAATATGCATCAGTAGTGGCGGTTCGGTCTGAGTTAAGAGGAACACCCTCTCAAGTCTACCAAGAAAGTAAATAAACACAGGAGCATCTCACACTATCTTGGTGCAGCATACCCCCAGCCTAGAACACCCCCTTTGGCTCCACCCCAGGACACCAGCACTGGACACCTGCCTCCTAGAGTCTCCTAGTTCTTCCACATGCAGGGAGTGGTGTCTGGGACTTGGCTGTAATAATAACCAACAAGGAGAAGATACGGAACCACGGGAATTTTCTCGTTACAACTGATACACCGTGTTGACGTGAGTGGTCTGATGTGTAAAACTCTTTACAACACTTTTTTTTTTATGTAAGGATAATTCATGTCAAGGGATAAAAAAAAAAACATAGAAAAAGTCTATTAAAAGTCCTTATCCTTAAAGAGTAAAGAGTATAGTCAGAAAAGAGTAAAGAGTATAGTCAGAGAAAAGAGTCCAAATTTGATTATTTATTTATTTATTTTATCTGATATATTTAAAGAGGGGTTTAGACCGAGATTAAGAGGAATGAAAGACTGGGAATACTGATTAATGCACACAAGTGTGTTAGTGCTGTCCGGTGCTCTTTCAAGACAGTCATGACCTTTTATCCTTTGTATAGTGTAATTAATCCCTTAACTCTTGCATTAGGGAGGATATAATAAATAACTGAAATCACCCCCAAAATACAATATAAAACGTTTCCTGCACAAGGAAGTGATAATAAAGGAAGAGATTTAATTTCGGAGATGAAGTCCTTTCAAGAATGCATTATGCTGGAGCCAACCAGTCGCACGTCGTCAGCAGCCCGGCACTCTCTCTCTCTCTCTCTCTCTCTCTCTCTCTCTCTCTCTCTCTCTCTCTCTCTCTCTCTCTCTCTCTCTCTCTCTCTCTCTCTCTATATATATATATATATATATATATATATATATATATATATATATATATATATATATATATAACCTAAATTTTGCTGTATTTGGAAAGTGGCAGTTTTGCATAATATTTGGAATAATTACATATGTAGGATAATTTTACCAGGAGTACAATAATTTCAACCTGTGTAGTACGAAAATATGGGCAAAACAATCTGGCAACTCTGACTGCTGCTGCCCGTCAGTGTGTCGCGTCTAGGAGTGGTGTTGGTACCCGTCTGTTTCAACTCCCAGCCTGACAGAATTTGTGTTTTTTTTGTGTGTGTGTGTAACCACGCCTACACAGTGGCTGCCAAGGCTTACCCATGAGTTAAACCTTCTTTAGTTGGTAATGAGGAAGGCGTGGGCTGTAGCAGTGGACACCCGAAGGCAGCAGTGGGTGAAAACAAGCAAAATAAAGAAAAGTTTGGCTGTGAGAAGGTGCTAGACAGCCACCCATAGTGACGAGGAGGCAGGAGGCACCACCACCACCACAGGGAAGGTAAGGTCAGGAAGTGTTAGAATAAATTTAGGTAACTTAACGTAACTTTTTAATGAATAACTGAACAATCCACGGTTTTAACTCATTTTAACGCATCTCACCTAACCCCCAGCACAATATATCCCTGTGTCAGCCTCATCTTGTTGCTAAAAACCGTAAAATTTAACTTAATGGAAATGTAAACAATCTGGGTCGTCTCTATTTATCAGCCATTATCTCTCTTATCTGTGAGTGTTTTAAACCAATACTGTCGCAAAGCGGAGCCACATGACCAAGTTTTAATATCCGCTCGTTAGATATACCTGCCATTACTTAGTTTAAGTTTGGCGAGGGTTTAAATGAGTGAGAAGGGTTGATCGTCCCCTCCACTGGCCCCTCCCGCCGCCATCTTGGATAAGGCTCCCCAGCCCCCTCCGGTTCCAATATTATTTTCATTTATTTCCTAAGTATTTTATTTCGGCTTGTAGCTAAGATTTTATGGTTTGTAAAAATATTTCGTTGTTTTTTAAGTTATTTGAGCGCGTGTGTTGCGTGAAAAGTGGTGATTTTGGCGTTGTTTTTGTGTAAATAAGAGGGCCGTTTTCGGCGTATTTTTTTACGGTCCCAAAACTAATTTTTTATTTCAGCCTGTACTAGGTTCTTATTGGTTTTAAAAAATAGTTGATGTTTTTTTAAATGTGTTGCCGTCCCGCTCAGTGAAATGCGTGCACCGTACACTTGTTTTTATTCGTGTTCAACTTCCAATAATATTGAATTTTTTTTCGGTAGATTTTTTATTTGTGCTTGTAGCTCACTTTAAATGCTTTTAGAAAATAGTTCAGATTTTTTAAAGTGTTTTCCGTAATGTTTAAGCCAGAATGGGTGGACATTTGAACGATTTTAAATGGGGTGAATGTTCTAACAGTTTCCAGATACTTCTTTTTAAATATCTTTAATACTACTGCGTTTTGAAATGTGTTGTTATTTGTGGCCTTTTTTAAAATGTGTGGCAAGTCTGAATTTATAAAGCATTCCTGTCTAGCTGCGTTTTTTAGAGGGGTCATTTTCAAAATGAAATACGTACGTACGTAAATAACAGTCGCTGTGACGTCATCAACCCCCAGCCGTGACGTCACAAGCCCCCCCAAGCCGTGACGCTATCAGAGTGGTACCTTCCCTAACTCCCTTCCAGTCCCTCTCAGTAAATATTCAGTGTTTTTTTTTTTTTTTTCAAGGTATTTCAAGGTGTGTGTGTGTGTGTGTGTGTGTGTGTGTGTGTCTGTGTGTGTGTGTTGCCTTATTTTTCGTTGTACAGATGGTGATGCAGTGTGTGTTGCTTTGTCTTTCGTTGTACAGATTGTTATGCAGTGTGTGTGTGTGTGTGTTGCCTTGTCTTTCGTTGTACAGATGCTTATGCAGTGTGTATGTGTGTGTGTGTGTGTGTGTGTGTGTGTGTGTGTGTGTGTGTGTGTGTGTGTGTGTGTGTGTTGCCTTGTCTTTCGTTGTACAGATGCTTCTGCAGTGTGTGTGTGTGTGTGTGTGTGTGTGTGTTGCCTTGTCTTTCGTTGTACATATGCTTATGCAGTGTGTGTGTGTGTGTGTGTGTGTGTGTGTGTGTGTGTGTGTTGCCTTGTCTTTCGTTGTACATATGCTTATGCAGTGTGTGTGTGTGTGTGTGTGTGTGTGTGTGTGTTGCCTTGTCTTTCGTTGTACATATGCTTATGCAGTGTGTGTGTGTGTGTGTGTGTGTGTGTGTGTGTGTGTGTGTGTGTGTGTGTGTGTGTGTGTGTGTTGCCTTGTCTTTCGTTGTACATATGCTTATGCAGTGTGTGTGTGTGTGTGTGTGTGTGTGTGTGTGTGTGTGTGTGTGTGTGTGTGTGTTGCCTTGTCTTTCGTTGTACATATGCTTATGCAGTGTGTGTGTGTGTGTGTGTGTGTGTGTGTGTGTGTGTGTGTGTGTGTGTGTGTGTGTTGCCTTGTCTTTCGTTGTACATATGCTTATGCAGTGTGTGTGTGTGTGTGTCTGTGTGTTGCCTTGTCTTTCGTTGTACATATGCTTATGCAGTGTGTGTGTGTGTGTGTGTGTGTGTGTGTGTGTGTGTGTGTGTGTGTGTGTGTGTGTGTGTGTTGCCTTGTCTTTCGTTGTACAGATGCTTATGCAGTGTGTGTGTGTGTGTGTGTGTGTGTGTGTGTGTTGCCTTGTCTTTCGTTGTACAGATGCTTATGCAGTGTGTGTGTGTGTGTGTGTGTGTGTGTGTGTGTGTGTGTGTGTGTGTGTGTGTGTGTGTGTGTGTGTGTGTGTCTTGCCTCGTCTTTCGTTGTACAGATGCTTATGCAGTGTGTGTGTGTGTGTGTGTGTGTTGCCTTGTCTTTCGTTGTACATATGCTTATGCAGTGTGAGTGTGTGTGTGTGTGTGTGTGTGTTGCCTTGTCTTTCGTTGTACATATGCTTATGCAGTGTAATCCTGTAATCACCTGTAATCAAAGAGGGTACCACGGGGCTTCTTGTTCTTCCTCGCCAGCATTGGGTTGACCTTCCCAGTCCGAAAATCGAAGGAGGAAAGGTCAACAGTGTCACCGAGGTAGCGGGTCAACTGGGGCTTGCTTCGGAACTTCTTGCCATTGGGGCTGAGAGAGAGAGAGAGAGAGAGAGAGAGAGAGAGAGAGAGAGAGAGAGAGAGAGAGAGAGAGAGAGAGAGAGAGAGAGTTTTGTCATTTTATTAATAATTTCGTAGATTTTTGCTGTTTTGGTTTTATTTGTCAGAGAGAGAGAGAGAGAGAGAGAGAGAGGGAGGGAAACATAAACACAAACACACACTTACCTGTAATAATACACATCTACTTTACCGCAAGTCAGCCCAGTTTTCCTCAGCACTTCCTGTCTTTTCCAGCCGCGCGGGGGGGGGGGGGGGGCAGAACACTCATAGCGCCCTTTTTTTCTATCTGCACCGACATCTCGTGAGGGAGAGGGAGAGGGAGTCACAGAACTTGCCGTCTGTGAACGAGTAACAATGAAGAAATTACTGGCGAGTCTCTCTCTCTCTCTCTCTCTCTCTCTCTCTCTCTCTCTCTCTCTCTCTCTCTCTCTCTCTCTCTCTCTCTCTCTATATATATATATATATATATATATATATATATATATATATATATATATATATATATATATATATATATATATATATATATATATATATATATATATATAAAACCTAAATTCTGCTGTATTTGGAAAGTGGCAGTTTTGCATAATTAATGTCAAAGGATAAAAAAAAAAAACAGAAAAAGTCTATTAAAAGTCCTTATCCTTAAAGAGTAAAGAGTATAGCCAGAAAAGAGTTATCCAAATTTGATTATTTATTTATTTATTTTATCTGATATATTTAAAGAGGGGTTTAGACCGAGATTAAAAGGAATGAATGACTGGGAATACTGATTAATGCACACAAGTGTGTTAGTGCTGTCCGGCGCTCTCTCAAGACAGTCATGACCTTTTATCCTTTGTATAGTGTAATTAATCCCTTAACTCTTGCATTAGGGAGGATATAATAAATAACTGAAATCACCCCCAAAATACAATATAAAACGTTTCCTGCACAAGGAAGTGATAATAAACATTTATACTTCAAGTCCCTCAGAGAGAAAGAGAGAGAGAGAGAGAGCTGTGGCATCATACCCTTGACGTCCCCCACAAATCTTCAACAAGAACAAGACACGCACACTGCCACGGTGTTGTCTGGAGACCATATAACACTTCCTGCTGCAGTGCCCAAGCCTCCACTCCCACGGGATCACACTCCGATCATAACTGCAGGCCCTGAGCGTCACCACCTCCGACTCTGACATCCTACAGGACTACTGCCTCTGCTGTGACTCCCCCATAGTTCTCCGCCGCGGCTCATCCACATATTATTACAACCCTTACAACAAAAAGACCAAGCCATTAATATTACTGACACGAGTAGCCACACATGTACTGAGAGGCAGGAGGACGAAGAAAACACCCCATACATTGCTGGATTGGAAAAGGGAAGTCCTCTCAGAAGTGCATCTCAAGACTTTTCATTGGCGCCCTTCATCCAGCCCTCCACGGCCCTGCAGAAGCACCAGCAGGTTAAGCAGAGTAGGAAAAGCCCCTGCTGTACTGAGGGGTGGGAGGAAGGAAGCGTCTCCTGCGCTACTGGGGTGGACAGGGGGAGTATTTTTTCAGACGTGTCCATCAAGTCTTTTCGCTGGCGGCCTTCATCCAACCCCCCTCCGGTGCCTCCGTCAGCATGGCCGCCGCGCCTCCTGCTCCGGGGGAAACGCAGGGCACCCTGGACCCCCGCAGGAAGACCCTGGCGGCAGCCGTGGCGGGCATCCTGCAGGAGGTGGGGTTCCTGGCATTTGAGAAGGCGGCCCTGGGCACCCTGACGGAGATGCTGCAGAGCTGTAAGTGTTGCTCAGCTCTGATTCACTGTTATTTCTGTTGTAGTGTTGCCATGCTGGACAAGTGAGGCACTGCCAGGCTGGGCATAACAGGCTACCAGCTAGTGCAGACATACACACCTTTTATTTTCATCTGTTTATTTACTTAGTGAATTAATTTATTACATTACTATTACATTATTATTATTATTATTATTTTTTATTATTATTATTATTATTATTATTATTACATAATTTTTATCATTATTGTTATATAGGGGTATTACTTATTAATCTTGCAATAATTTCTTTCCCTCACCACATCATCTCACTCACTATATTCATCCCTTCATGTTTCACCACACCATCTCATTCACTGCATTCATCCCATCATCCCTCACCACATCATTCATTATGGCTGTCCTTTCACCACATCATTTTACTCACTATTCCCATCCTTTCACATCACATCACTCATTCTCATCCTCTCATCACACATTGCGCTAATTAATTTTACTCTCGCTCACCCCGTCACCCCCACAGTGCTGCATGAGATAGGCCGCAGCACTCGGGCATATTCGGAGCTGGCATATCGCACGGAGCCAGTGGGTGCTGATGTGGTGATGGCGCTGGTGGACATGGGCATCACCCTGGAGGGCCTGCAGGTGTGTTTGTGTGTCTGTGTGTGTGTTAGATAAATACAAATATGATGATGCCAGTAACTGTTCAGAATAATACTTGTAAAGTTCGTAAACCATAAGAAGATAGTGACACGCAGACATGGAGAGAGGATGGTAATGTGCATCTCCTTGAATAAGACAGAAAGGAATAGATGTAAGAAAATAAGGGAAGCTGCAAGAAGCCATCAGGCCTACACATGGCAAGCCCTGTATGAAAATGACTTATCTACTTCCATCTATTATCACCATGCACAAATTTACCTAATCCCTTTTTTTTCAAGCTCCCTGATAACTCATATACACACATTATAGGGTATGGTTAGAATAAATGATGAAACGCGTGCATTTCTACCACACAGGCTTTCCGTTCGCGGCCCAACAGAGTGGTGATCACAGCGCCCTCACAGCAGGTGGATCTGAAGCAACACAACGTACTGCAAGTCGGAGATAAGAAGTCACACCCGGCACACATCCCTGACCACCTGCCGCCCTTTCCCGATACCCACACCTACTGGTACGTTCCCTTCGTGTGGTGGTGTGTCTCTCCCATGTCACAGCTGATTAATCGACAGGTAGATCAATGTTTACCATGTTTACTCAGCAGTTATTTGGCAGCTGTGAAAGAATCTTAGAGGAAGAATTTGATCTGGAAATATAATCAAAAGTTAACTTAGGATAAAGGAATATGTAACAGGTACAGGAAGCCCACACTGGTGAAGTATTAAAGCTCGAACAAGGATAGAGAGAGAGAGAGAGAGAGAGAGAGATCCATGTAAATTTCTTCCATGTGAAATTTTCTTTAAGTAGTTCCACCCATAATGAACATTCCTAACTTATCACACCAGAAGAATTTACAGGAAATCTCATGGATGAAATGTCGATGATGAAAATTTTATCTGAGAAAGCTTACAGTTACGAAATAGATACAGAAATTAGTCATCAACAAGGATACATTACTGCAGTGTACATAAGGAATGTAGCCGCACTGACAGGTCGCCTCCAGCCATGGATGACCTCGTGTACCCTCATCGTAGACTTGAGGAAAGACAATCTCTCTCCAACTTTTATTCATGAAACAGGACATCAGGAAGCAGGACTACAAACCTAAACACACCCTCCCAACAGATGACCATCGACTCGGAGCTTTACTTAAAATGTAACACTAATATGTCTGTACATCACATCACATACATAAGTTTCCATGCAGATAATAAATCACTGACCATTTCTCTGCTGACTGTAAAGGAATAATGATACGAGACACATGCACAGTAACAAGAACGGACAGATGTACTTACTTGCCGTGAAGTTAATGATGGTGCTTGTGTCGTTGCAGCTTCTCCCACACGTACAAGCAGCCGGTGACGGAGTACGAGGCGATACGGGAGAAGGCCGCAGCACAGAAGAGAGATATAGAGAGAGCGCTTACCAAGTTTGCCACCAAGACCAGAGACACACAGAATCTTTTCCTGACCGATGACAAGGAGTATTTGTGTAAGTCGTTCGTCTTCTTCACCAGCCTCCTCTCCCTTGACAGTGTATCAGTAGAAGCAAACCCAAGTGAATATCTGGACCCCATCATTCACCTCACCAATACCTCTGTCAACACCACCCCATTCTTTTATCCTCCTTCACCAGCCTTCTCTCCCCTCACAGTGGTATCAGTAGAGCCGAACCCCAAGGCATATTTGGACGCCCTCATGCCACGGGACCAGGTGTTTGAGGAGGAGGAGGAGCACCACACCAAGAAGAAGAGAAGAATAGCCACGGAGGAGGGTGACCCAGGACAGGTGAGGCAGAGGGCAAAGTTGAGAAGTTGTTGTGAATGCAAAATGATGACCTCCACTGAAATTAAAGAACTGCTTGCATGTGTGACGGGAAAAGAGGATTGGAGTGTGAAAGGAGAAAATGCAAAGGCTGGAATAGTGGGGAGCTCTCAGGAACAGACATCAGACTTGGATAGCTAGAAGTGATAACATCTTGACAGCATCCCCTCATTCACAGGAGAAAGATCAAATAAGTGCAAAGTGCAAAAAAACAGGAATATTGGGAAACTCTTGCATCAAATATGGATAGGCAGAAGTAACAGCAGTAGTAGTTGTTATTGTTGTAGCAGCACCACCCTGACAGCATCCCCTCATCCACAGGAGAAAGATAAGGAGAGAGAATGCAAAGACAGGAATAACAGGGAATTTTATTAAGTCATACAAGTGATAGCAGTAGTAGTAGTAGATATTGTAGCAGCAACATCCTGATAATTTCCCTTCATTCAC
The DNA here is from genome assembly GCF_035594125.1 of Scylla paramamosain. Lineage (NCBI taxonomy): Eukaryota > Metazoa > Arthropoda > Malacostraca > Decapoda > Portunidae > Scylla > Scylla paramamosain. The sequence goes on along the minus strand of NC_087179.1, from coordinate 17,326,207 downwards.
AGGAGAAAGATAAGATGAATGAGTCACAAGAAGGGGAGCTGGACAACCCTTACCTGCGTCCTGTCAAGATGCCACGGAAGGGCAAGGCCAAGAAGTGAGGGGTTGGGGGGTGAGGGTGACTGGTGAGAGGCTCCCAAGGCACAGCCAACATAAGCCTGCCAAGATCAAACACCAGCTCTCTTCCTGTCACTCAAGAAGAATTGGTGAGGCAAGAGGCATTTCAAGGAATATGAAGAGCAGAATCATTTCAGCATTAAAATACCAACAGAAGAGGAAGCTTGGGACTCAACAAATATGAAAGAATGGAGATGGCAAGCAAAGAATGGCATCCTTTCATAGTACAAATAAAGGAGAAACAAACGTAGACATGCCAAGATACTGAAGGTGACAATTAAACATACAAAATGAAAGTAGCGTAGTGAGGGGTGGGCATCTGGGGGGGTGGGCTGCAGCCAAGAATGATTTATACAAAAAAATAATAATAATAATAATAAAATATGGTACCAGTTATATTTTTGTGTCATTCCAATAATGCACTAAAGCTTACTGAATATGATCTAGCTGTATATGCAAGGCCAGACAAAGCAACACACACACACACCACACACACACACACACACACACGATCATTCATACTCTTATCTCTTATCTCTTAATCCTGTCACTTCTCAGTATAATACAGCTGGCCACACCTCAACAGCAAGCCATAAGAACATACACTGGTAAATTGATAAAACAAAAAATAAATGTAAATGTAAATATATGAAAATTGCGGATTATTTGGTGTTAGTATTTAGATTTAAGCCTCATAGAACACAAAATAATTGGAGTGACATATTTAGTGATGCGGTTCAGCTGAGTGGAGTCTGACATTGTGTGTGTGTGTGTGTGTGTGTGTGCGCGTTGTGGGGGGATTGGGGGTATGGGACAGCTGGTCGCACCAATGTTACACACTTGGTACTTATCATCTTCCTCTTCTTTTTCTTTTTTAATCGTTGTTTTTTTTTTATCTTTTTCCTTCTATATTCTTCTTTTCTTCTTTTGTATCCTTTTCTTCTTTGTTATTATTATTATTGTTATTATTATTATTATTATTATTATTATTATTATTATTATTATTATTATCATTTTCTTATACATTCTTCTGCTTTACTTCTTCATCATCACCAGCATCTTCTTCTTCTTCTTCTTCTTCTCCTTCTTCTTCGTCGTCGTCTTCTATTTCTAAAGTTATGTCATACTACTACTACTACTACTACTACTACTACTACTGTCATCATCATCATCATCATTATAGCTATCTCCCATGCGATAGGATAGATAGGGATAGAGAGATAATCATCAATATGTTGCGGTAGACTCGTATAGTAGTAGTAGTAGTAGTAGTAGTATAAAAACAGGAAGAGGTGAGGGAAGGAAACAGGTGTGCAGCAAAATACGTAACACACCTGCATGTATATGACAGGTGTATGTATCTCCCCTGTTCAGTATAACTCCTGAACAAGTATGCAGGTGGCGCAAGAACTGCCTAACCTTGGTCCCTCTAAAGGTCTATCCTGCAATGTGCTGTTTTCTAGGTTCATATTCTGAAACACTTCTGCGCCGCACCTCCACTACTTTCAAAAGGCTCTAGTTGTAGTTACACTGTTTTTTAATGAGTAATTTCAGGGTTCTAGAGACAGATTAGCGATATTTTTACATTATTAGCAGGAGAAAGACTCTTGTGAATGCTGCTAATCATATCTGTAACCTTCGAAAATAGTCGAAGTGAGAGAGCAAAGCGTTTCAGAATACAACAGCTTGACTTGAATACACAGTAGCTCTTATATCTGGGTAATGAGGTGGCCAGTCAGACTTTTGTAGATATGTAGGCGTGGGTGGGACCAAACACTCTGTAGGCTATGCTTTTTTTTTTTTTTTTTTTTGTTCGTTCTCCTTTCCTATTTACTTATCTTTGTTATGCCTGACCAGCAGATATGATAAGATATGCGTGATTTCTTATGCGTGTCACTGTTATGACTCCTCAAATGACGTTCATTATTTTGTTTGATGACTGTAAAGGTTAAGAGGGGGATAACAATTAAAATAGGCGTAATGGGGAAGATGTGATGTAATTGTGTAAGGGAGAATAACCAGTAAATGAGGAAAACATGAAATAAATAAGAATATGTTGTGGGGACCGATGAGGATGGACAGAAGGGAAAAGGGAAAGAAGAAAGAGGATGAAGACATGGATGAATTAATTGTGCAAAGGAAGACAGACAAAATGGGGGAAAAAAAAGCCAGTCTAGCTGCAAAGTACAAGAAAGTCGACGAGAGAGAGAGAGAGAGAGAGAGAGAGAGAGAGAGAGAGAGAACACCAATAAAACAAATAAAAAAAAAAACCCACAAACCAAGACACACAAACACATCCCCACCCCAAAGAAACACCAAACAAGGCCCAAATCATACAAAAAGAGACGAAACATTGAGACACGAAACTAACCACAGCAAGGAGAGGAACCTAACCAATGAATGACAGAAACTGATGCTACTAGAGCCCGGGAACCAATGATAAGGCTGAAAACAGTGAAGGGGCGGGACTGCAATGAAATTAGAGTAGTTTTTAGCCAATGAGAAGCGGGTGCAGGGAGACTGGGTGATATGAGAGGGATTTGAAGGTAGTCGCTCGAAGAAAGTGAGACGGTGAGAGGTTGGACGGGGCCGACAAACGACACGTGCCTCTCCTCTCCTCTTCCCCTTAGTCATGACAACCTCTCCTCCTCTTCTCCTTCTTCTGCTCTTCCTCAGCCTCCTGGACCATCATGCGTGGGCCGACGAGCAAGACAGCACCCTTCAGCTAGTCCAGATGGTGAGCTTTAGGGGATGAGTGGCTTATTAAAGATAAAAAAAAAGAGTTTAGACAAGGGAAAGTGGTTTGTGTATCCTATGTTGTCCTTCATCGGATGTTACGTCTGTCACTTGGAGTTTCACGGATACGGACGTCTTTTTTTTTGTTGTTTTTTTCCCTTATTGGTAGGGTTTAGTGTTGGGGATTGTATGTCTCCCTGTGAGTGTTTAGTTCAGTTTAGGGGTTGTGTGTGTGTGTGTGTGTTACAATTGCCATTGACTGTGGTGATGTAAGAGGATGTTGGGGGTTTTTCCGACAGCCAGCACCTTCCCTAACGGGAAGAACAATTTTTTTTTTCCTAAACATGTTATTTGTTCTGCCATGTGTGTTTTATGTGAATGCTGTTTCTTTTTCAGGTTAGGGGTTGTGTGTGTTAAGCTTCAGACCATGGTAACAGAATATATATTTTTATTTTTGTAAATATAAATTATTTGTTTTGTTTCCTTCTTTTAGTAAATCTTACCAATAGCATCTCTTTATATATTCATTCATCGCCCCTCCCCAGCCCCAGCAGAGGTAGGGACCTGGTGGGAAAGCAGGGTTTTCAGGTGGGAACACAAAAATTTTGTGAAATTTGGCATTCCAATAGAGTCAAGAAAATAATTCTTTTTTGGAAATTTTTGGGCTGGGGAAATATATATGATTAAAATTTGGGCTCCCAAACCTAACCTAACCTAATGATGGGGGTTACCCCTCTTGATCTCCCTAACCTAACCTGACCTAATGGGAGGCTGTCCCCCTCGAACTCTCCTAACCTAACGGAGTTGCACCCCCTCACCCCCCATGACCTAAAAGAAAATTTAGTAAAATTTTTTAAAATACAGAAATATCCAAATATACAACAGTTTGCCAAATACTCCCAGAAATACAAAGAAGTTGATGTGGCAAGTGTCTCCTCGGGGGGGGGTTTGGGAAGCAGGAGCAGCCTCTTGATCAAAGATGTAAAAATGCTTGTTGGAGTCAGCAGTGACTGTAATAAACCTTGCAAGGCAGCCTACAAAGTGACTCCTACCACTGAGAGGCACTTTATTCTTCACTTCCCTCCACAACTGCTCAATATTGTTGGTGCGCGTGGCTCTGTTATTCAGGTCCACAAAGTTGACAGAGTGGTTGAAAGTGCCAGTATCCTTCTTCCTGTAGACAACCATATGTTTTCCTGCAATCAGATGTAATAGCAGTGCCAGGGAGGATGTAGTCTTGCACTCTGGCTAGGAGCATCTTGTCTCATCAGTCACAAATCCCCTTGTCACTTCTATTTTCATTTTTTGCAGCTTCCCTTATTTTCTGATGTTCTTATGTTCATCTGGTGGGCAAGGTATGTTAGGAGCTTTTTGAGTTTTCGCCATGTAAAAATTAATCCTTTTCTGCAATAAGTATTTTACAGCACTGAAAGCTAAGTAAGAAATCTTTATAAGCATCTACAATAAAAATAAGAGGATAAAAAGAAAATATTGTACTGTTTTCAGCCAGTATAATGTTAGGAGGTGGCTGTAGAACTGAAAGAAATGTCTCAAAAGTAGTTAAGAAATAAGTTAAGATGTACTGAGTAGTAGTGGAAATGTTTAGTTTTGTATATTCTTTAAGTTTGTGGTTGATTTAGAGAATTGGTATGGCTTTTAACTTATATTAGTGATCACATGTTTATTATAATAATTTTGCCCCACGGGTGTCTGTGTGATGGCAGGGCAGGAATGTGCTGATGTGCATAAAGGAGAATGATTTGTTATTTTCAACTGTTTTATGAAATTCTTGGTCTGTTTATTATTAATTTATGATAATATTGGAATAATATCAGCAGTTTTGTCAGGTTAGGTTATCTTAGGTTAGTTTAGGTTATATTAAGTTAAGATTGGTTAGGATAGGATAAGTTAGGATATGTTAGGTTAGATTAAGATAAGTTAGGATATGTTAGGTTAGATTAGGATAGGTTATATTAGGATAGGACAGTTAGGTTAATTAGGTTAGTACATTTAATTAATTTCATTGCCCAGAAAAAGTTATAAAGTTAGTAGGTTGTTATTTCAATAATGTTAAGTATTTAATAATTTATTTGTGTAATGTATTTTAATCCTTCAGTGTTTTTATTTAATAGTGAAGTAAATTAAGCTCAGTGACTGGATAAATCAACGACCCATTAGGTAGATAACTCCTTGATGAGCCATGATATCCTGTACCCTGTGCACCCTCACTGAATGGCAAGCCTCTCCTGTCACTCACCATACATATCATAAACTTTGTGATCTAGGGTTGTAAATGTTGAAAAGTGGTCACATCACTAAAGGTTAATTAACATACCACAAGTGTTGAGGTGTGGCGAGTGTTTAGATAATATCAGGAGACTCGAGCTGAGGCAAATCACACTGAGACCTTGATAATTAAATGGTGTGGCAAGGCATCGAGTCACAGCTTGGTAAGAAATAGTTGCAATATATAATGTAGAGAGCTTTCTTCTTTAGGGAGTGGCACCTCAGTGGGCCTTTTTTATTATTTATTATTTTTTATTAATTTTTATTTATTTATTTATTTATTTATTTATTTATTTATTTATTTATCTATTTATTTTATTTATTTTGTTTATTTATTTATTCACTTTTGTTTATTTATTTATTTATTATTATTATTATTATTATTATTATTATTATTATTATTATTATTATTATTATTATTATTATTATGTCTATTCCTGTGAGTTTTTTTATTGTTTAGTTTAGGGTTGTGTGAGTTAGAGGTTCCACTGGGGTTAATGTTTAGACCACTGGGGGTTTAGTTAAGCTTCTAACTGACATGATATAACAGGATGGGCTTTCCTAAATGTGTATTATTTGCTCTTATTCTCTGTTATGCCTGTGCCCCTCTTACATGAAAAAGGAAGAGATATAAAAGAAAAGTACAGGTTGGTGGCACTATATGTATACACTTGTACCGTTAAATAAAACCATTACCTCCCCAACCCACAGCTTTACCGCCATGGGGACCGCTCGCCCATCACGCTGTACCCCACTGATCCCCACGGCAATGTGTCTGCCGTCTGGCCCATGGGTCTCGGGCAGCTCACCAAGGTATGGAGGAAACTGCTCACCTCAGTGTTTGCTTTGTTAGTTTGCTTGTGTTCTTGTTGGTTTGATTGTATTGATTGTATTCATGTGTTGCTGGTGGGGGTAATGGTACTAGTGTAGGTTGTATAATGACTGGATAAAGGACTGAAACACTTCTGCATTAAATATTCCAATAACCCAGGCTTCCACATCAAAAAAATATTCTAACATCCCAGCTTCTAACTTTCCAGACAGTCCACATCAAAAATATTGTAACACCCCAAACTTCCACATCAAAAGTATTCAAATACCTCTAACTCTTAACTCCCAGACAATCCAGTTTATATCAAAACTCTCCCAACAACCCAAACTTTTAATCGGAACAAGATAAACTCTCAAATTTCCATCCACCACTCTCAGGTACAACATTTCTCACACCACTCCTCCTGCAGAAGGGAAAGGCAATGCACTATGAGCTGGGGCATTGGCTGAGGGGCCGCTACAACACATTGGTGGGGGCTGAGTGGGTGCCAGAGGAGCTCGTCGTCCGAAGCAGTGACACCGACCGTACCCTCATGTCTGCTGCCTGTAACCTCGCTGCCTTCTACTTCCCTAAGCATGAGGAGGAGAGGTTTGAGAAGCACCTTCCCTGGATGCCAACCCCTATTCATACTGTCCCTGCTAACCTAGATAAAGTAAGTGTTGGGGTGCAGAGGAAGATGTGTGTTCTTGTGTCATGTGTTTCTTAAGTGTGAATGTGAGGGCTTGGGGAGGTGTGGTGTGTGTGTGTGTGTGTGTGTGTGTGTGTGTGTGTGTGTGTGTGTGTGTGTGTGTGTTTGTGTGTCTGTGTGTGTGTATAGAGGTATGTGGTATGTTGCGTTTTTTAGCATTGTTTGGGATGTTGAAAGATGTGTGGTCTTGTGTTGTGTATGTTTTAATGTAAATGAAAGGATTTGGGAATGTGTGGTGTGGCATGTGTGTGCATATGTAAAGTTATATGTTATGTTGCATTGTTGAGTGGTTAACCTGCATACAGAATCTTAATCCTCCTGCCCTCGCCTAACTTGACCTGAATTGACCTCTTCCCCACAGCTTATATTAATAGATTCCTCCTGCCCAAGAGCCAAGGTGGAGGAGAAGAACCTGGATGACCTACCGGAGGTGAGGAAAATACTGGACGAGAACCAGGACCTCTTCAAGTTCCTCTCAGAGAAGACAGGAGAGACTGTGGACAACATCACAGCAGTTAGCTACCTCTTTGACACCCTGCAGATCGAGGTTAGGTGCTGCATGTGTGTGTGTGTGTGTGTGTGTGTGTGTGTGTGTGTGTGTGTCTAGTGCTCAGGTCAGGTGAAGTTTTGGGGTCATTAATGTCATTACCGTTATCATTGTTGTGAATTTTTGTATTTTTTTTCGTTGTTTTCTTTTTTTTAACGGTTTCAGTCTCAAAAAATCTTCTAACTTGGATTATTTTAGTGTGATCAGCAAACTTTTATACTCTTGATATCAGCAGGCATCCCTTTGTTTACCCATTTGAGCAGAGTAAGTTGCTGGGGGTGTCAGTGGATAGTAGGGGGTTTAGGCCACCAGCTGTGTGGGTTTAGAGGACACATGGGAACTCTGATTTGTATCTAAGCGTCTGTAGAATGTATTTAGAGTCTGAGGTATATACAGATGGCAAGGTACATGTGATAAGGATAAGTCTCTCCCTTTCCTTTTATTTCTCTTTCTATTTTTATTCCTTTACTCATTTCTGCTTTCATTTAATTACCTATTCTCTGTGTTCTCATTCTTTTCTCTAAGTTTGTATTCAATCCTTTACTGACTGACCCAGCATAAGCACTTTTCTTTATTTCTTTTCCTTTCCTACTCCTTTATCTTATTCCATTTTCCCTCAGTTTGCATACCATCTCTTATTGAATGACCCAACATTACCACAACACATGAAGAATTAGACACAGGTTCCTCGGATGGTTGAGTAACAGTCTGTCATCTTGCACTCCTCTCCCAGGCAGCATACAACCTGACACTACCCAGCTGGACAAAGGATATTTGGGAGAGGATGGAAAGGTTGCATTTTTGAGCTTCAAGTTAATGGCATACACTCCAGAACTCAAAAGTCTCAGAGCAGGTATGTCTCTCTCTCTCTCTCTCTCTCTCTCTCTCTCTCTCTCTCTCTCTCTCTCTCTCTCTCTCTCTCTCTCTCTCTCTCTCTCTCTCTCTCTCTCTCTCTCTCTCTCTCTCTCTCTCTCTCTCTCTCTCTCTCTCTCTCTCTCTCTCTCTCTCTCTCTCTCTCTCTCTCTCTCTCTCTCTCTCTCTCTCTCTCTCTCTCTCTCTCTCTCTCTCTCTCTCTCTCTCTCTCTCTCTCTCTCTCTCTCTCTCTCTCTCTCTCTCTCTCCATGTCCCTTTCTCCTTCATCTAATCTCGTTATGTGTGCTTTCTCTTCCTCCTCCTAATTTCCCATATTTATTTGACATGTCCCTTATCCACCTTATTTATTCTTCTACTCCCCTCTCTTCTTTATTCATTGCTTGCTTGTTTCTCAGTTTTCACTGTCTTCTTCCTTTTCTAACATATTCATCACTGCTTTCATGCATATCCATCCCTCTTCATTCATTTCTCTTCACTCCTCATCACTCTTAATCCTTGCATCACTGCCCACCTCTCTATCAGCCTTATGTTCTCACTGCCAGGCCCTCTCATCAAGGAGTTTGGGGACAACATGAAGAAGAAAGTGGCTGGCAACTCTTCTTCCTCCTCCATCTCCAACACCAAGATCTACATGTACTCAGCTCATGACGCTACCCTAGCTATCCTGACAGAGGCCCTTGGGGTGTACAATGGTCTCCCTCCCCCTTATGCTACCGTTTTCCTGCTGGAGTTACACAAAGTGGGCGACCAGCATTTTGTGAAGGTGTGTGGGTGTTTGTGTGTGTGTCTTGCTCCACCATATCCAATCTTTTTCTTGGTAGAGCATCATAAATGGATAATTAGCATTTTGTGAAGGTGTGTGTGTTTATTTATTCATTTAAGAGATAAGTTTCTGAGGTGTGTGATAAAAATGAGTGGATATTAGAGGCACATGGACATATGATTGTGAGTTAAGTGTACATGTGTGCGTAGGTTTGTGTGTGATTGGTGTTATTAGAATGCCAAGGTTTTTAAAGGGTGATTAATATGTGAGTGTGTGTGTGTGTGTGTGTGTGTGTGTGTGTGTGTGTGTGTGTGTGTGTGTGTGTGTGTGTGTGTGTGTGTGTGTGTGTGTATAGTACAGTAAGAATTCAGGAAAGGAAAAATCACTGGTCAGCGGTAGTAGTAATTGTTGAAGTAATAGTAATAGTAGTAGTAGTAGTTGTAGTAGTAATAGTAGTAGTACATAACAGAAACAGTATCTTCTATTTATTTCAGTGGCATGGGTGATCATTCCAATCAAGCTGTATAGTTTTCCCATCCTTAACCAGTTCCCTTATCACGTGAGGGGTGGGAGGACACAGTGCAAGGCTGGAAACACTCCTTACAACACTAGATACTGTGCCTCACCACTAACACAGTAGGAAAAGAAAGAAAGAAACACTACATCATTAACTCACTTTTATTTTTCAAGGCATTTACTCTTGATACACTCATGCACAACACTTGCGTATGTCGTTCATTTCAGTACCAATAATTTTCCTCTTACATCAGTGTCTATTTACATACTGTGCTTCAAAACTCAGGGGTAGTATGAATATCAAAGCACTGATCTCTCTCTCTCTCTCTCTCTCTCTCTCTCTCTCTCTCTCTCTCTCTCTCTCTCTCTCTCTCTCTCTCTCTCTCTCTCTCTCTCTCTCTCTCTCTCTCTCTCTCTCTCTCTCTCTCTCTCTCTCTCTCTCTCTCTCTCTCTCTCTCTCTCTCTCTCTCTCTCTCTCTCTTGGGGACTTTTTTCATATAGTCTAAGAATGAATATTACTTGAACTCTTTTTCTACAACAAAACTGTGTTGCTTTCATGTCCTCTTTCCTTGCTAATCTTGCTGTTGACTCTGCCACCGGAAGGCATTTGGGGGAAATTGGGATGTGTTCTCTTGCTGTGGATATATCAGTGCTGAATAAAAATTGATGAATAAATAAATGCAGAGACAGGAAGAGTATAACAGGGGAGGATTGTATAGTAACCATAACACAGGCAGGAATTACAAATGAGAATAACAGAAGCAGTAAGGGTGTAGATGGACAGATAGACAGAGGAACAGAATCAACAAATGGGGCAGCAGTAAGGGTGTACATGGACAGATGGAATAAAACCCAGAGCAGCAGTAGTAAATTGACAGACAGGGCAGAATAACAAATATTAGAGAGTACCGGGAGTAATGTGCATGGGATATAGTAAAGCCATGGGTAGCATTAGTAAACGGGCAGATGGACAGAATACGGGATCCTCAAGTTACAACAGTCTGGTTTCTACGTCAAATCGTAAACCAATTTTCGGTGTAGGTCAGAACTGGCCTAAGTAAGCATCTGCAGTATGTCACTCATGCTGATGCTATGGTAATGTTAAGTCATGATCTAGGATGTAAAAGTGTAACTACTGTACCTGTAAAAAAACATAAAGGACAAACAGTGAATAAAGAAGAATTAAATTAATTGGTAAGCACAAAAAATTCAGGACAAGCACTGCCAGCATCATAACCACCAAATGCTGAGACCGTTGTAAACTGAGGACCCCCTGTCAACAAACAATAGAGGGAGCACTGGGAGTATTGTAGATGGTATGTTGTAAAACCTTTCATCCAAAACCCACCCCAGATGTATTACCACAACGACACAGCGATGAAGGAGCCTCCTTACCCACTGGTCCTGCCCGGCTGCTCCGAGAGGTGCCCTCTAGACAACTGGCTGTCACTCACGGCCAAGGTAGTGCTGGACGACTGGGATAAAGAGTGCCATTCAGGTTACCCTTTTGGCCTTTCTCTCAATACCTTTGCTGGTAAGTAGTAGTGGTGGTGGTGGTGGTGGTGGTGGTGATGGTGTATGGGTGTTATGATGCTGTCGGGTTGTACAGCCTGTATTCTGAAACACTTCTGCGCCTCACCTCCACTACTTTCAAAAAGGGTCTGTGTAGTTGTAGTTACAGGGGTTTCCAAGGGCGTTTTTATGGTTCTAGTGGCAGATTAACAAGATTTCTACATCATTAATAGGAGTGGTAAGCAGTTTTGTCTTATTCTTTATCTTTCTTCTTTGAGTGGCAGCTGTAGTAGTGATGGCGAGTATTTTAGCAAGTGGTGTGCTGCATTACAATGATGTGGAGCTTATGATATGACAAGGCTGTGTGTGTTTGGTTACAGGCAGTCACTGTGGGGGAGTGCTACAGCAGAGCATAGGCCAGTGAGGAGCTAGACCACACTCAGGCAGGACAGGGCAGGCAGGTCAGGTAAAGGAATTGTATATGTAGGTGTAGTAGTAGTAGTAGTAGTAGTAGTTTGTTATGCAGGCAGTACAGGTGAAGGTATTGTATATGTATATAGCAGTAGTAGTTTGTTAGGGAGAGTGTGGATTTTGTATAGTAATAGTTTCATTGTTTAGGGGGAAAAAGAGAGAGAGAGAGAGAGAGAGAGAGAGAGAGAGAGAGAGAGAGTAGGTCTTAAACATATATAGTTCAGTAGTTTCATTATTTAGGGTTAGAGATAAAAGAGAGAGAGAGAGTAATGTTCACTTGATACTTTCCTGACAGTGGTGTGTGAGGGGAAGGAGGGTTATCAGAAAGCTGCAGAGTATTGACATAGTGTGTGTGTGTGTGTGTGTGTGTGTGTGAAAAAGATAAGGTTTTTACATGTGTAGGTTAGTGTTATGAGTTCATCAGGGCAAAAAGAGCCACAATAATGATCATCCATGCTTTCTTGTGTGAGTAAGGAAGGTGGGCTATGAAGAAACTCTAGAATATTGACGTAGCATGTGTAGGTGTGAAAAAAAAAAGTGAAATTAGATATTTAAATCAATATTATGAGCTTAGTAGGGTAAAAAAAGAAGAGCCATAATAGCGTTGATCTATATGCGTTTTTGTGTGTGAGTAAGGAAGGTGGGCTATCAGGAAGCGGTGCATTATTGACATAGTGTGTGTGTGGGTGTGTGTGTGTGGGGAGATAAGGTCATTATATGTGTAGATCAATATTGTGAGCTCATTGATACACCGTTACACTACACCTGTGGCTGACTCATTGGTGCAGGTGTGGCTGATCTTATTTTAAGGAGGACTTCACTACTTAATGTGTTGGGCTGAGAGCAGATTATCTTGATTGGCTATTTTCAAGGCTCATATTTTTTTTTTTTTCATTTATTTATCATTTATTTATTATTATTTATTATTATATATTTATTTATTTTTATTTATATTTTGTCCATGATTTGGTGTACAAGTGCAATTTCTCTCTCTCTCTCTCTCTCTCTCTCTCTCTCTCTCTCTCTCTCTCTCTCTCTCTCTCTCTCTCTCTCTCTCTCTCTCTCTCTCTCTCTCTCTCTCTCTCTCTCTCTCTCTCTCTCTCTCTCTCTCTCTCTCTCTCTCCCCTTATCTTTGTTTTCACACACACACACACACACACACACACACACACACACACACACACACACACACACACACACACACACACACACACACACACACACACACACACACACACACACACACACACACACACACACACACACACACACACACACACACACACACACACACACACACACACACACACACACACACACACACACACACACACACACACACACACACACACACACACACACACACACACACACACACACACACACACACACACACACACACACACACACACACACACACACACAGTCTTCACACTCTTAGCTCCGTCAGCCCCTGGTGGAAAGGGACAGTCACATGCACACTGTACTTCACCCACCCACTAGATAAATAGTCATGTTAATAAAGTATAGACATTTTTATTATCTTGACTATGTGTCGGCTTTTTGTGGTGTGATAACTACAGGGAACAGAGCTGCAGACACCTTAATGAGGGCAGCTGGTGATAGGTGTGTAAAGCTGTGTGCAAGTGTTTCTTTCGACTTTCGTGAATTGGTAATGATAGGCACAGCTGTGGGCTTCCTTCCACATACACATACACAGATGCCACACTCATCCCAGTCCTGCATCCCATCTCGCTCCTCTTGATCTTAAATGTTTTGTTGAGAAATCTTTAAAGGTGGTGTGAGGCTGAGTGATGAAATATTTAAACTGTGTGTGTGTCAGTTTTTTTATTTATTTATTTGTTTGTTTATTAGTCAGTTAATTTATTTATTTTTATTTATTTATTTTTCCTGAGGATTAATGTTTTTGCTGTCAAAAGTTCTGATTATTTATTTATTTATTTTTCTGCATTTCTTATCTGGTTAAGAGTTTCCCTGACAGCATGTAGTGTATTTCCTCACAGTCATATTTATTCATTCATTTATTCGTGCACACATTTACAGTCGTATTTGGTTATTCATTTATTCATGCACATATTCCTTCACTTTCATGTTGATTGATTTAGTGCATTGTTATCATTTGTTCATGAATACTATTTGAGCTGACCTCCATGTTATTATGAATCATATTTTCACACACACACACACACACACACACACACACACACACACACACACACACACACACACACACACACACACACACACACACACACACACACTCAGGCTAAATTAAAATGCATCTCAGTCTCTTTTCTCATTCTCCCACCAGCTCATCAATTCCCTACTCCTTTCCCTCATTCAGAAATATTTAATCTGTATCCCACGTCCTACAATTACTGTGTCTCCTTCCTTCCTCCTCTCCCCATTCCCATCCACCAAGCCTCCTTGAAAACTGTAGCACAATGTCTTCATCTTTTTTCGAGCATGTTGACACGTCTTTTCTTTCAGCCACACTGCAGCTACTCTCTCTCACACTACAGGGCTCTGAAAACTCAACACACACACAGAGAGACAGGAAGACAAGCATTGGTGAGACACATCGCAGTGAAGGGTGTGGTGGCATCGGTGCATTATGAGTCTTGTGGCTGGGTCAGGATTTGCTTACATTATTGCATTAAGTCTGTTTCTGCCCCTGATTTCCTTGGCCCTCAGATGTTTCAGGCTGTTGGATGTTATGTTCCTTGTATGTATATTTATTTGATGGGAAGATTGGTTTTGTGACTTTTTAATTTTTTTTTTTATTTATGGTTCTTTTTCAGTGATGTTGGTGGTGATGGTGGTGATTATTTCTTGGATTTTAACTCCCATCTCCCTTTCCCTTGTTTATTATTATTATTATTTATTTTTTTATTGGGTATTGAGTATTGATTGTGGGTGGGATGGTGGGGATCATTTCGTTTGGTGTTTTGGTGTGCATCTGCTCAGTCAGTTAGAGGATGGTGCTGCTCATGGCTAAGTGGTGACCCTGCAGGTAACTTGGCCTTCTCATTCATGCCTGTCTGCGCTTTTGATTCGCCCATAATGGTTAGCTACATTATTTTGTTAAGTATGATTTACTGATTCATTCTTTCTCTCTCTCTCTCTCTCTCTCTCTCTCTCTCTCTCTCTCTCTCTCTCTCTCTCTCTCTCTCTCTCTCTCTCTCTCTCTCTCTCTCTCTCTCTCTCTCTCTCTCTCTCTCTCTCTCTCTCTCTCTCTCTCTCTCTCTCTTTTCTTTCTTGTGACATGCCTTTTCATATCCTGGTTTACTTACTAGTCTTGTTTTTTTAATATTTTTTTTCCTTTCGTGCTCATTTCAGGCCTCTTTTGTATTAATTTGTGTCATAGATTGGAATATTCTCTCGTATATTCACTTCATTTCTCTTCTTTATCTACATATTTCCCCTGTTATGCATTTTACTATATTCCATTGTTTATTGTAACCTATGTTTGTTTTATTTTCTTTGTGACATTTTTTTGCAGTCTTGCCAGTACTTATTTTTTTTTTTTTTTTTTTTTGCCTCAAACCATAATAGTTTCCTCTGTATCCATTGTACATTAATCCTCATCTGTAGATATTCCTTTTCTTTTAAGCATTTTTATATTTTCTTTTGTCTACTTTGCATTTTCATCTTTCTACATCTATTTCTCTTTCAACCACATATTTCCTTTAGTTCCTCTCTTTACATATATGCACTACTGTTTGAACACCCAGTGGAGTATTAACCAACACCCTTAATCTCTCTCTGCATCATTGAACCATCTAACACACAGTGGAGTATTGACCAGCTCCTTTAGTTCCTCTCTTTACATATACTAGTGTCCCAGCTGTCTGACTCACTGTATTGACAAGCAGCTTTGTCCCCTCAGCCATCTGTGCAGCAGTGATACTTGGGGTGCTGCTCCTCATCCTGCTGATCTACAACCTCATCATGTGCCACCGCCGGAAGAGCCACTTTGCCTACAGACCCGTCCCCAGCTCCAGCCCTTAACAGGCCCACAGGGGAAAGTTCAAGGTGCTGACACACCACCAAGTGTTCCCACCTTGTCAGGGATCATTGTTCCCTAAAGAAATGAGTTGCTGCCAGGTGTGTTGCCTCTCATGTTGTGTGTTGTCTGGTGGAAGTCATTGGTGGTGTGGCTGCAGCCTTTGTTGTGAGTGTTGATCTTATATATTATATTTTAGCAACACATCCAGACTGGTTGTGTGAAGTAGCGTTGTAGTGTTGTGTAGTGGTTGCAATAATTTTATGTTCTCCATATTTATTTAAGGTTATTTTTACATATTAGCTGCCTTCATGTAAGTGAAAACCATTCTTTCTAATGGATGTCCTTTTTATGCTGTATTTATTTTTACGGAGGTTGTGACAGAGTTACGGCGACAACTCACGTGACGGTCAGACAATACGTCACTTTTACAAGCGTAATTTATGGTGCCAATTTTTTATTTTTTTAAGCAGACCATTGTCATTGAGATGGGAAGGCAAGAATTCCAAGACACACATCCCAAGGCATACAATGCCTTCATAATGGACACTTTCATTCTGAACCGCCTCTGCCTGCTTCATCCACCACAGCCACCACACACATTCCCTGAACATTATGCTCACCTTATATCAATAAGTTGTTTAACTCACAAGGATTCTTTAATTGCAAGGATTCTCCTCTCCCTTACAAGGGGACAGTTAACTGAAGTGGTGCCCTTAGGCTGAAAGTCAGTGATCCCACTGACTGTTGATATGGCTGTAAAGCTTACAGTAAAAAAAAATAACAAAAAAACAAAGCTTTAGAGAATAACTGCATGGCTCAGTGTGAGTATTCAGCTGTGTGGCCTCAAGAGTCACAAGTTCATGCCTTGCCCCAGGCAGTCGCCTACTGAGGAAGACTATCTTTTCATTAATCCAATCAGAGATTTTACTATCCATACATACTTGCCTCAATCTTGTGACTTTATTATGAAGTGATTGTCATCGGTGTGTGTGTGTGTATGTGTGTGTCCAAGTTGTTGCATAATGTCTGAGCTGCCGGTGCACCTCAGCCTTTCAGAATGATCAGATGTACAAGAGCAAACGCTTAATCCTTCCAGTTCAGAGAAGACAGCTAGACTGCATTGTTGTGAAAAATTTTACTGATATAATATTTATATACATATATATAGGAATAGTATATATATATAGTACATGTATTTTTGGACTTTACAGTACAGGTCTTCATATATGTTTATTTATTCTATGAAGTCTATTGTTGTGATTATCCCTCAATGGTGATATTGTTATGAAGGTCTATAACTCATCATAAAAAGGATGTACTTATAATGTCGCCAAGTGTGTGTGAATCTGTGAACCAAGAGAGCACCTTACCTATGCAGTGGCATCATTTCTCTGCCAGTAAGATTGTTACAGTGTACAGAATTACACTTCTAGACTTTGCATGTGATTCAGAAGTCTGCCCTTCCAATCTAAAAAAGAATCTGTCATGATGTTCAACTTGAGTGATTCATAATATGGTTTTCTATAAATTTCTAGTGAGTAAAATCTTGTGAATATTTGTCATGTGGATTTAGTAATGTAAAAGTACAGCCATCAATTTTACTGACACACTGTGTAGCATAGGAAGGACTCTCTGTGTTGAGTGAATGATGTACATATCTTTGCTTGCCACACTACTGTAAGGAGTTTCACAATGACTGTTTGAAAGTAACTAGTTCATTGCAAGCATTTCAAAACATCCACATGGCCTATGCAATGTCTCCAACATGCATGTTATATTTCACACTTGTCACTTCTCTCACTGCCTGACTTCAGCATACAAGTGAAAACTGGTAAATGGTGACGCTTTTGCTTCTCTGCAAGTAATGTTAGTTTGATTCGTACAGAACATTATTTAAACATAAAAAGGACCAAAGTTTCAAGCTACCCCTCCACAGCAGCCATCGGCTGTTAGAGGAAGAAAAGCGATGTTAGTGAACGGATTCTTGACTGTTTTATATTGCATTTGTATGTGTATTTTTTAAAAAGGTTTCTTTAAGACCTTTAATGTTAAATGTATACAAATATTTAGTGGTCACAGTAGAATGTGCAGAACTCAACATATCTTGATATATTCATTTGTCATAATAATAGTGACGTGCTAAGGGAAGAAAGGATAATGGGAAAACATCACCTCCCGTAACATGTCACTCTCTGAAGATGCTCATGAGACATGGTCACCAAAGTTTTGTGGAACAGCAGACAGTCCAGTGCATCTTGCGAGGTGTGCTCTCCAGAGTCTCACGACAATCAAAACTTAACCAAATGGACACAGATGCTTAATACAACTGTGTCAGGCCATCTCTGTTCAGCAGGTATGCTTGTGTTACCACACATGTGCAGTGACCTGACTGGTAATGTATGTGGTGCACATGAGACCCCAGAAATAGTCATTGTTGGCGGTGGCCTGTCTTGCTTTTCTGCTGCCTCCATTCTATGCAGAAGCAAAGATTCAGTTCCTGTCAGTGGAGAAGAAATGCTAGTGGTGGGACACTAGTTGAGGTGACCAGTGTGTTGGTGCCTGTGTTGTTCCTCACTCTGCACCACCACCATTCCTCTCTACCATTCTTTTATGCCTTCCTGTAATTTGTGTGTGTAATGTGAAATTTTGTAATTTCCTCAGAGATCTTTTACTACATGTAAGCAATAGTTCTCCTTAGCATGGACAGTGTGTATGGGAGTCTTGATAGGACTGTATATACATATATATTGCCTCTGAATATTTATCCTGTCCACATTCATGCATCTTTATACTTTTTCAAACCAGTCGCCAGCAATGATGGCACAACCTGGTGCACCTCAAGTGCTGGTCTCAAGCCCAGACAAATGGGGAGGATTGTGTCCGAAGGGCATCTGGTATAAAACTTATGCCAAATCACTGTGCAGATCTAATCTGCTGTAAAGCACCAATTGTGTGCTAATAAAGCTGTCAGAGAAGATTGGTCTCAAACACTATTAACGTGTTCTGGAGATTCTTCATTCAAGCCACGCTTGTGATGTCTTAACCTGGAGACCTCTGAAAAGGCAGGATAAGCACCCTTTATAAATTTATATTAGTTGATACTATTTGGAAAGTTGCCTTTAACTTCCATTGTTTTGGTATTGAATTAGTCAGATCCTATGCTGGTGTGAATGATTCCTGTAATTTCACATTATAGGCAACTTGTCACACCTGTAACTGGTGCCGAAAAAATAGTGGTTTGGGCTATTCTTGAAAATTGGTTCCCTGATTTGTGGAATTCAAGTGTCCTGTGTTTGTGAGCAATGATGCAGCATCACAAACACATCCTGTAATAATCTATGCACATAAACTGAAAGATGCTGAAGACAAAACAGTTGTGGGTAGCTAAAAAAATATTTTGTACATTTCACTTGAGTATTTTTATATTGTACTAAAAATATGGTGTTTGGATTTGTATTGGGTAATATGATGTAGCAAACATCCATAAATGGTCTCACTTGTGGGAAGAGCCGGTGATGGTACATATGTGAAATCATAAAATGTTAATGTTACTGCAAAAAAGAGGATGTGAAAAAGTACCATGTTTGTGCTTGGCATTACATCTCATTCTTCATCAGTGTTAAATTATATTTTTCTTTGTTTCCAATAAAATGTATTCTTTTTTTGTGCTCTTTCTCTGATGCCTCAACATGTGGGCAGAAAACAGATACTGAGGAAGCAGCAGCACAAAGGGGAGGTGACATCACAACAGCCACATAGGTACATAAATGGACAAATTTCTTACCTGTAGATCATCATCTATTTTGAAACAGAGCACTGCATTTCCCTTGCTTGTTCAGGTCAAATAATAATCCATATAATACAAAGTAATTATGACTGTATTTATCTTAACAAAACAAATATGCCAGCCACATACGGGTGGGGAATGACCTTGGCGGTATGGAGTTGGGGTGGAGAGATGGAGGAGTGGAAATAAAAAAATCTCCTCTGTCCAGGTCCTCTCCCTCACATCTCACTGCTGTGCCAACCACTTCCATCTTGAGCAGGGGACTGCCTTGCAAGCTGAGGCCTTGACCTCACCACACTGACCTACTTACATGTGCACTTCTTTACAGATTAGTTTTCTCCACTGGTTAGGGCATGGTGTTAACTTAACAGGGTAAAAGGCCCAGTCAAAAAGTACTTTCCCCTTGACATGGCAAGTTTCACACATTCAGGAGACATATAATTTGGAAAACCATCATCATCATCATCATCATCATCATCATCATCATAATAATAATAATAATAAAAAAGTCTAAATGCAACTTCTTGAGTGTGTGAAAGGTGTCATGTCTGAGATTCACCTGTGAAATGGTGCCTCAAGACAACAGAACACAGTACAGCATCCTGACTGCTGGCCACACAACAGCTGGCTGGTGAGGAGTGACTGGAGGGGAGAAGAGTAAGCTTGGACTAGAAGCATCATCCAGTAATTTATGGGAAAATGGATACTGTGTAACATGTAACCCACAGAGGTCAAGGGATGATCCGATGTTTTCAACACTTTGCCTGAGGAATTCCATTTGTTAATATATAAGATGTGATTACATCCAAGTTTGATACAAACACAAAATTATTATTTATAGTCTTATTTTCAGAATAACTGACGAGGACGAAAAATACTGAACAGCAATTATTTAATACATAGCAACATCGTATGACAAAATTTTAATGACTTTTACTTTATCCATCAAAAACATGCCATTATATTTGGCATCAATCAATCAATAAATGTCAGTTATTGTCCATGCTATGACTCTAAAGAAAGGAGATAGTTATAGGAAACAATAATTACTCATCAAATGTCCATTATAAGCAAAATAAAAAATCTAAAATATACTTCACTGATTCTGTTGGCAAGTGGTAGTGGTGCAGACTGCAGCACTAAAATATCAGATAAACAGCTTAGTGTTCTTAACAAGGAGAAAATAACCCGCACTGTAATATCAACACATCTTCAGACAAATGTTTGCTCCACTGTGATGGCAAAAATGTTAACCAAGGGCCAAGGGGATTTCTTATGATAGAAGTTATCTCCAGTGTTGACAACTGGGAGAGCCGTGGCAGCAGCAACCTCACTATCACAAGAGGGAAGCAGGGACCAGCAGAGGGACTCAGCAGGAACCTCTACGTGGGTCATGACTCCTGGCCACATGCAGAATAAAAATATAAAACACAATCTACAATTTATACAAGTCTGTCCAGTGCAACATTTATACTTGCAAGTTGAGTAGCTAAAACGTTTACTCTCAAAATTACTCTGCACCCTGACCAGTGCCCCAGAAAGTCTAGCAAGATGAGGTGTTTACTTCCGCAGGGACTCACAGACCTCAAGCCTCCCACACTCACAGCCTAACAAAATTGTAAAATTTTGAGTGATTATTGTAGAGCTTCACAAAGAAACATAACTAAGAAAACTTAGTTCACAGTTAATAAAAAGCAATAAATTCAACGGAAAAAAAAAAAAAAAAAAAAGGCAAAATGAATACCAATCACATATCAAGGTAAAAATTTGATTTCTACGACGTGAAGGTGTGGAGACGTGGTGAGCGACTGAGGCAGGCATTGCAATCATCCCACCAGGGGAGAAAAGACGGAAAATTTGATTGACAACTATCCCAGGAGCTTGGAAATTCCCAGAAGTTAAAAATAGAGCAGATTTTAATAGCTGTCACTTCAAGATTCTCTAATGGGAGAATCACAGACAATGAGACGGCCCATGGCGCACCACCCCAGGCCAGCAGGACAGGCAGGTCACGGGCTGCCCAGGGGCATGGCATGATGCACTCACATCACGCCACACCTCTGTTGTCCTTGCTGCAAGTGGTCAGCTCCCGGGGCGGCGGCCTCACCTAGCTGGCCTGTCGTGTCAGCTGAAAAACCTAGAGAAATCAACAAGGGCGCGGGTGATTTCTTTAGTGCGTTCGGCCTGCGTCACAGCTTTGTGGAATTCAGCCAGCTCAGTAGCACTAACAGCCTCCACCCCGCCGGCATTCTTGGTTGGAAGCACCTTCAGCTTTGCCTCCAGCCACACACAGAACTTTGGACGGTCGTATTGCATAATCTGAGACAAGAAAAGAGAGTTACAAGAAAAATCTACCAAGATAGGAGAAGAGAGAGATACATGGGAAAACAGCCACACACAACTTTGGACATTGCATTGCATAATCTGTCAAGAGAAAAAAAAAGGTTCCAATAAAAATCTAACAAGATAAAAGGAAGAGAAAAACAACTGGAACAAAAGCCTAACCAGATCATAAACTTCAGACAAACTTTTGCTCCACTGTGATGGCAAAAGTGTTATGGTAGAAGTTATCTCCAGTGTTGACAAACTTGGAGCAGTGGCAATGACAAATACAGGAGGAACAAACACCTGACTGGACACAAGGAAAGGGGATAGAGGAAAACAAACAGTACCTTACATGCCACCTTACCTGGAAGAAAGTTTCGGCAACATCATGGTGCATGTACTGAGGGAGGATGAACACGGCAGCCGTCACAAGGTTCCCTACCAGGTTCTCTCCGTGAGTTTTGAAGATCTCCGTCACCAGAGTCCTCCGGGTTTCGAAGTCAGGACGGTCCTCGCGTTTCCTCCCGGCTTCGATGAGATCTTGGAAGAACTTGAGCACCGCCGAGTTGGCCTCCTGTGTGCGGGGTGGGGAGGAGAGGTGATGATGAAGCGAGGGGAGTGGTGGTGGTGGAGGAGGAGGAGGTGGTGGTGGTGGTGGTGGTGGTGGTGGAGGTGGTGGTGGTGAGTGGGGTCCAGGGGTGACGAGTTGGTGGAGCCGGCAGCTGACCACGGGAAGTAACTCATGAATAAAGGATGGAAGGCGTGCGGTGGTCTGGTGGTGCAGTGTGTGTGTGTACAAACCTCTGTGAACAGGTGTGAAAAACAATGAATACTCCAGTCCTTTAGACGTTGAGAGGACAAAAACGCAATATTTAATAAAAAAAAAACGGACCATGGCTAAAAAAATGCCACAAGAGGAAAATTAAAGTCTTGATTAATCAAAACTTGGGAGAGAATGACACAGTACACAGCACAAGCCAAGGATGACAGTTACAAAGGAATAACAAACTGCCACCACCATTATCACCACTTAGCTTACGTAACAACAATACTATAGATGGTACTTACCTCTACACAACTTGCCCCAACACACACACACACA
Source organism: Scylla paramamosain (assembly GCF_035594125.1). Classification (NCBI taxonomy): domain Eukaryota; kingdom Metazoa; phylum Arthropoda; class Malacostraca; order Decapoda; family Portunidae; genus Scylla; species Scylla paramamosain. Next base: position 17,303,625 of record NC_087179.1, on the reverse strand, counting down.
CACACACACACACAACAGGCAAGGGTGAGGGAATGAGAAGACCCTACCTTATGATCCAGCATGCAGGCTTGAATACCACATTCCAGGATGGTGTTGACAGCTGAGCACTGCAGGAAGGGCACCGGTGCTCTCTGCAGGAACCTGGACCGGGGGAGATAACACCAATCATTCCTCAATACACTGGAACAATTCATGCAGCCCAGCACTCCATGATAGCTTCAACATTTTAACTGAAACACATTCACTTCACAATTATTTCACCAAAAGGGTTGCTTGTCCAGCAGTTACTGATCAGAATAAGAAACAGCATATAGATATGATATAGAACCTCACAAATTATTAAGTATTCTAAGCTTGAGAGAACCTTACAATTCACACAACCAATACCATCACCAGGGAATGTTTTCTGAGCCACTGTAAAACCTGAGCAGAACATTAGACTAATAAGCTTACACTATGTATCACCTCTGCTTGTTTCTAAGACAGAACATTAATAAATATAACCTCAATACAACACTTTATAACATTTTATGACAATATACTTCCCAACTTCCCATGAGATAATTCTTCAAAGCTATTCCACACTTATATCCTTTTAAGCTCAAGAAGAGATTACATTCTTTCTATTACCATCCCTACTACTGCTTTGTCTCTGGTACTTCCTTAGTGGGGAATGTCAATCTAGTACACAGACAGACTTGTTTCTCCCTTTCCTCCTGCCACAAAACCAACTATCACCCACCCATTTCTCCTGCTACACCAACAGTCCAGTGACTACCACCTACCTGGCACACAGCCTAAACCAGTCATCCACAGTGTCAGGGTGGTCGCGGAAGCCATTGGGCTGTGTGAGCAGGTTGAAGGTGGGCTGTGTGAAGGCCTCCAACATAGCTAGCAGGCCTCCGACACAGCCTGCCTCGCTGGCATACTCATCCACCAAAATGCTACCCAGGTACAAGAAGCAGCTGTGTCCATGGGAGACGTACAGCCCCACAATCTGCGCCACAGGGAGGAGGAACAGTTAGCAAGGGAAGAATACATGGAAAGGACAGGTTACAAGATAAGCACTGGAGGTAAATGAGGAGCTGGGAAGACTGATATAGAATTAACAAAGTATAACGTGGAAGAGAAGGAAGTAGGTAGCTGCATATAAAACATCAGTAATAATGATATGTGGCATTTTCAGAATTGTAAAACCAGCTACCACTTGGCAATATGAGAACAATAAAAAGAGTGCCAATGACCTCCCTTGCTAGACAACTCACAACATGACATCAGCACTTACAAAGAAAATAGAATAGTGATAAGAAGCCCGAGCACCAGGCCATGACATTGGTGACAAAGAAGGAAAATGAGAGTACAGTTGCACCTTCCACCCCACAACACAACACGAGTCGGTAAGAAGGCAGACAGTACGTGGTAATAATGACACTAATCGGTAACAAATAAACAACAATCCTTCAGAGTAATAAATCAGTACCAAGCAATAATACCAATACATATCAAAACACCACAGTAATACAGTGATGGTAACAATATAATATCACGCAGAATATGATACTGGATCCACACACAGTAACTTCATAACATCATTGGGTTCAAGACACTTATCCTGTAATTTTGTTTCTTTTTGGCCTCTTTAAGGACTTGCACTCAGCGGGCCTAAAAAAAAAAACAGCAAAAAGGTCACAACAACCAAGGAAACCAGCACAAGAAGCCCCAGACGTACCTGTTCGACGAGAGGGGAGAGGAGGGGCGCAGACTGCTGGTGAACACAGCGAACAGCAAAGCGCAAGCAGCGACAGCAGTGCTCCATTACCCGTAGGTCACTGCTGTACTTCTGGAAGGTCAGCGACAGAGTGGGCCACACCTGCAAGGAAGAGTGGAGAGAGGATTTAGGCCCGCATTCAGAAACACTTTGCTCTCTCGCCACAACTGTTTTCAAAGGCCACTGAGATGATGAGCCATGTTTTCAAGTGTTTCTTCTGTTAATAATGTAGAAATCTTGTTAATCTGTCACTAGAACCATAAAAATACATCTTTAAAAAACCTGTCTGACTTCACTGCAGACAAATAAGAGCTGCCTTTGGGACCTCCAGCCTGCCACTCACCTCCATCACCACCTCCTGGCAGGGGTGCTGCTCCCCATTCTGCACAGTGGGGTTCACGTTGCGGAAGATGGCGGCAAGGCGGTCCAGCCACACCACTGGATCATTCTTGGTGTTCTTTTCTGGTGGAACATTCTCCTGAAGGAAAAAAGAAACAGGACAAAGGTGAACTAACAGTGGATCATCCTTTGTATTCCCTAGTGAAAGTGCTCAACTAGGAATTGTCTATCTACCTTTATATCAGGACAGCAATCCCATAACTGGTGGCCCAGACAAGGCACCACGCACTCACATGCACATCATTCATATTCTCATCCCCATTGGCCTGTGGTATGAAGGGACACTCCCAGAGGCCACCACACTACATCCCCAAGTGGAACACCAGGACGAAAGATCAAGCAAGGGTAAGTGTTCAACAAATGGAGTGCCAGCATCAGTGAAGCACAACAGCCCTCACTTCACAACAGATACAAATGTACACTGAACTAGGAAGAGGCTAAGAGTTTGAGCATGCCTGCCACTCATGATGTCTGCCTCATTTCCACACATTTCACTGAACTTGTACCATGTCTGTGTGACTCAGGCCAAACCATCAAGAAGGGCATTGATAAAGTAAGAAGTTCTCATCAATTGATAATGCCCAAAAATGGTAAAAATACAACAAACACACTCAGTAAATAACATACTGGGCTCATAAAAATCATCCTCTGATAATGCCAGGAATTAGAACATAAAAACAAGAAATAAGGAAAGCTGTAAGAAGCCATCAAGCCTACACGTGGCAGTCCCTATATGAATCATACCTACCTAATTCCACCTATCATCCCCATCCATGAATCTGGAATTGGTACAAAATATACACAGTAAACAATCCTCTATCAACAGTCTCCCACCTCGATCAGCTTCCCAAGGCTGGTGATCTGAAGATGGCAGAGTTGCCGCATGTCGTCCTTGATGCGGGAGCGAGGAAGGCGCCCCAGGATAGAGGCGACCCCCTTGAGGAGCCCCACCACGGCCTCATTGCTGATGCTGAAGGAATCCAGGGAGGCAATGATCTGCATGAGGCCATCAAAGTGCTGCTCAATGTGGTCCCGACAACTCTGGCAGATGGCGTCCAGGGCCTGAAGGGGAGGGCAGGAGAAGGAGGTTTAGCAATGCACATCAGGCAGGTTCTTAAGTGTTTCTTCTATTAATAACATAAAAATTTCATTAATCTGTCACTAAAACCATAAAAGCACCCTCAGAAACTCATGTCACTTCACATTGAGTACTTTCAAAGGCCAAAGATATGATTAGGTGGGTTCTTGAGACTGTTTCTACTGTTAATAACAAAGAAACCTTGTTAACCTGTCACTGGAATTGTAAAACCCTTAGATACTGAGGTCACTTTACCATGACTACTTTCAAAAGCCATAAAGGTGTTTAGCCAAGTTCTCAAGAGTGCTTCTACTGTTAATAACACAGAAATCTTGTTAATCTGTCACTGGAACTGTAAAAACACCTTTAGAAACCCGTGTCAATTCAACTAAAGCCTTTTCAAAGTAGTGGAGGTGCAATGCAGATGTGTTTCAGCATGGTCATCTGCCACACACCTTAGCTGAGACGGTGGCCAGATGCTTGTTGTGGAGCCGCTGCGTGAGGAACTGCAGCACGTGGGGCAGGAAGTTCGGGTGGCAGGCGATCCACTCATTGAGCTCTGCCATCAGCTGAACAGAGGTGAAGGCCACTTGTAGGTGCACATCCTCTGGCTGGTTCAGCACTCCCTCCAGGATGGGCGGCACCACCTCATTCTCCTCCCTGCGGGCAAAGGTAGTTGTGGTAGTGTATGACTTCTATATACCTATTACTACAACCCCTAATATTCTCCTCCTTTTGGTCAATAGTGGTGGTGGAAGGCTTGTAGGGATGACTTCAAAATATCTCACTTCTGATTGTTTATAAATTTACTAAGACTATTACTACAACTCTGGTCAAAAGTGGAGGTGCTGGTGGGTTTATCGGAATAACTTCATCATGCCACATTACTGATCAGTTACAGATTAAATGGTTAGGCTATTACAACAACTCCTAGTGACAAATTTCATCTCACAAACGTGCTATTTTCAAACCAAGGCACAAAACTTACGGTATGAGGTTCTTGGCCACACTCTGCATGATGAAGAGAGCTGCCTCCATAAGGTTCCAGTTCTTTGCCACATCTGGCGCCTGGAGAACATGTGCCATCTGCTGGAAACATAGCTTGGAGCCACAGATGAACACAACATCCTTGATCAGCTCCTGCACACGCTCCCGGAACTCATAGAAGTCGTCCTGCTGCGCCAAGATGGTGTCCTGTGCAGCGGGTGTGAGGTTAAGATTATAAAGCCTCTTAACTGTTCAACAATATCTACTTATCTAAATACAAGGCTGGCAATCACACACAGGATGGCCCAGATAAGGTAATGCACACACACACACACACACACACACTTAGCCCAAACAGCCCCCAGTTGAAATGGACAGTTGTGCACCTCCACACTACACCCTAAGAGTAAAAAAAAAAAAAAAAAAAAAAAAAAAAAAAAAAATTACTAGTGGTAAGATGGTGAAGTCTCAAAAAACTGTTCAAGAATCATACAATAACACATTTACCAGGAGTGAAATGATCAAGCCTCAAAACTCTTCAACAATAACACACTAACATTTACAATCTGATTTTTTTTCCTTCCAATGACTTACTAAATCTTAATAAATTACAGATTATTCTCGTTTTTTTTTCTTTTTCTTTTGTGGATTCATTTGACTTAAACTGAACAACCCTGATGCATAGTAAATAAAAAAAATAAATAAATAAATAAAATAAAAAACAGACATAATACCTACGTGAACAGTTTACCTTGCGCAAATGGATTCTTTGCAGTCAGGGAAGTAAGAAACAATAATGAATGGCAGAACAGAAACGAAAAAAAAACAAGGCAAACTTACACAGTCTGGATCCATCTGACAGTATTGAAGGAAACAAACAAACGTAAAAAACGAAAAGATTAATGTCACCAAGATTTGACAGAGAAAACAAAGCAACAAAAACACAACATACACCATTATTACCAAGAGAAAACTTAAAAAAACAAACATAACATGACAACAACATGACCAAACACAATAAAACAAAACTGAGGAGACACAGTGGGAGATCAGAGGCAAAGTACAAAGGCAGGAGGTGAAAGGGGGCATACTTACATGATCTGGCTCCATCTGGCAGTGTCGGTAGAGCGCCTCTATGAGTCTCTCCACGTAAGGCTTAAACTGCTCATTGACATTATCACAGTTCTTCTTGTAGAGCACCTCAGATAGCTTGTACCAGAAATTAAAGGTGATTTCTGCCACCTGAAGAAGACAAGGATGGGTAATTATTAGTGTGCACTGTGATGTATGTTACAGTAGTAGTAGTAGTAGTAGTAGTAGTAGTTTATTTACAAATTTACAAAAAAAATCAAATAAAAAAAATAAATAAATAAAAAAAATGCAGATACAAAACACTACATACAGAGTTAGAAAAAGGGCAAAGGAAAATCAATAATAGCCTAATTTTGTCCAAGTGAAAGCAATGCAAGCAAACACTGTACTAGAACACTCAATGGCCACCAATCTGCACCAATCTTAGCCTTAAATTGTCGGTACTTCATGCACACACTGGCACAGCTCACACAAATATGTTTTTTTCATTAACAAGTCTCCAATAAATAATAGCAGTAATTCATTCCCTTTTCTTAACTTTTCTGGTGATCTCTCATGTATCATCTATCCTTGTGTGTGTGTGTGTGTGTGTGTGTGTGTATGAGCCAAGACCCACCTCCCAGTCATGATGGCCAATGCAGGTGAGGAGGAGATGAAGGACCTGCAGGGAGCCTAGACCTTGCCCTGGCTGCTCCACCATCACCTCCACCAGTGTCTCCCCCAGTTCAGAGAAGATCCTGTAAGTGCAATACATCCAGTTAGTGATTTACTTAAGCAAGGGAAAGTTAGGGTGAGATTTCCTTCACCTGCCTCTGTTCACCTTCAAGACAGGTATCTGAAGCTCAACCTAACTCCATTATCTGCTTGGGTAAAGAAGGCAGTGATAGCAATAAGTACTATTATCCTACCTGGCATAATTGGTGATGGCATTGATGTCCTCCAGAGCCACAGCCAGGTGGTAAGCGTTGCCCATCTGCAGCACTCCAGCAAACAGGGTCTCTGCTAAGGGCTGGATCCTCTCTGCTTCTAGCATGATCATTGCTGAACACACACAGTCTGTTGCAATCTCATGTAACCTGAGGGCAGAGGAAGGTGTGAAGGAATGGGGGAAGGAATGGAAGGACTTGTGAAGGAAATGAACAAAGAACAATGGGGCTGTGGTGCAAATATAAGGAAAGACTTGCAAAGAAATTAAGGAAATGACAATGGGCCTGAGGTGCAAATAGGAGGAAGAATATATGTGAGGGAACTGATGAAAGAATAATGGGTCCATGATGCAAAATGATGGAAGGATGTGTGATGAAACAGAAAAATAATGGAGACGTAGTACAAAAAGATGGGGTGAAGGAACTGGTGAAAGAATGAATGACACGACATGTGAAGGAAGTGAGGAAAGACCTACGGGACTGTGAAGCAAAGGGGTGGAAGGATGCATGAAATAACTAAAGAAAGAATAAGCAAAGTATGAAGGCAAAAAGGTATGAAGATGTATGAGGGGAATAAAGAAAAAATAAAATAACAAACTTGAACCAAAACACTTAAGAAGACACACAAGGGAACGAGGGAAAGAATGACAGAACAGACACAAAATGGACAACAAACTCACACTACACCAACACAACACATACACACCTGGGGGCCACCTGCGGATTGCCAACAACGGTAAGGATGTCATCCACGAGGCAGGTGTTGAGGAGTAGCACCCAGTTCTGCGAGTGGATGTTGAACCAAGAGGCAAGGCAGCGGAGAGCCTTCAGGTGGGTGCTCTCCTTGGTGGCGCCTTCACTTACAACCACCAGATGCTGCAGGGAACAACAAGGTGTCAGAGGAAAACAAAAACTGATGAGAGAGAGAGAGAGAGATGGGGAGAATATAAAAGAGGCAAACACACAGTAGGAAGGGAGAAGAAGCTGGGTTGGGGATCTACTAAACCCATCTTGTCTTATTCTCCAAGTGGCAATGGAAATTCACAGATGAAACACCGTGATATGAAATTTAAGTACCTCTTAAATTAATAACATTCACTAAGTCAGCCTCCTCTCACAGTACAACCAACCATCACTCACCAAGGCCTTAGTGACATTAGGAACCCGAGAATGGAAGCATTTATCAATCTGAACATAACTTGAATGAATGACTAACTGACTGAATGAACGACAAACACTGAGTCACCCTCCTCCCACACTACAACCAGCCACCACTCACCAGGAAGCAATGTCAAGAACTTGAGAGAGGAAATATTCATCAATTCGAACATAACTTGAATAACACCCAAAACTAAGTCAGCCTCTTGCCTCACTACAGCCACCAATCACTCACCAGGATCTTAGTGATGTTAGGAACTTGGGAGTGGAAGTATTCATCCAGCTGCTTGCGTCGGTTGAGTCCGAGGCGGAGCTGACGTGAGTGCAGCTCCTCCGGCAGGGCGATGAGTACTTCCAGTAAGGGGACCAAGTTGGGCTTGGAGGATTCCGGCCCAAACTGAGTAATGAGGTCACCTGTGGGTAACACAATGGTGGGAGTTGTCAATACTGTTAGTGGTGTTCATTGTGGGGTATGAAAGTGTGTGGTCCTGTTGTTGCTGTGTTGCTATAAATCAGTTAACTAAATTGCTGTTGTTAATGCAAGAATATAAGAAAATCAGGGTAGCTGCAAGATGCCATCAGGCCTACACATGGCAGTCCCTGTAAAAAACATGCCTATTTCTGCCTATCATCCATAAATTTGTCTAATCTTTACATTAAATTTTATTACATAGATCAATTTACCTGATTCAATTGTGGTAAAGCAAATCACTGCACCACACACAATAAGAGTACACTTAAGAAGTACTTGCCAGTAACCTGCTACACTACACAATACAATACAACCCTGCCAACTCCACTAACTGTCAAGAAACTCTGATATCTAAATTATTCCAACACATTAAGAAATACAACTCTGAATTACCTAAACAAAATTAAATGTAACATAATTACCTACAACACTTAAAAAACAGAATACCAAAAATCTTTCATCCATTTTTCTGGTAAATTCTGGAACTCTCTGCCTGCTTCTGTATTTCCTCCTTCCTATGACTTCAGCTCTTTTATGGGGGAGATTTCAAGACACTTCCTCTAATTCTGGATGACCCTTCTGACTTTCTTTTCTTTTTTTTTTTTCGCTCTTTTTGTTGGCCTTGACCAGTGCCCCTCTTACACACACACACACCAATACCTACCTATTGGGTCACTCCAGGAGGCCATGTGGAGTGCCAGGTCGGCCAGTGCCACACATAGCTGCGTGGCGATGCCCTGGTAGGTGTGCTCTGTGATGTGACTCATGTGTTCCAGCATGGAGGCGCGCAGGGACGCATGCGCCTCCACTGGGAGCTCCCCGAAGTATAGCTGTCAGGGAATGCAGGGGAAGGGAGATTAGACAGAGTTAGATGGTCATCACACCAACACAGATGAAGGAGGAAGAGTAAGTGGAGAAAGTGATACAAATAGAAGTTAGACAGTGTTAGACAACCATCACACCAGCAGAGGAGGAGAGTATATGGTACAAACAGAGGTATGAGAATATAAAGGAAGAAAAGACATGGAGAGATAAACACAGGAGGAGAAGAAAAAGGATGGTGAAGGTGTATGACAAGGGAAATCAGGAAGAAGACATGGAAGAGAGAAGAGAAAGAGAAAGACTGTCGCACAAGTATAAGAAATAGAAAAAAAAAAAAAAAAATGAGGAAAATAAGACAAGAAAAGAAAAAAGAAATTAAAGAGAGATGATGATGAGGAAGAGGAGGAGGATAATTTCCTGCACCTACCTGTATCTTGGTGCGGAGAGTCTGCGCCGCAAAGAAACAGGAGTTGCCATCGTGCTTGAGGTGAAGGAGCTGGTCAGCCACTTTCCAAGCTTGTACCTGAGATGAGAACAAGGGGGGTGAGTCCAGGTGAAGGGTGGAGGAGTGGAGGGTACAAGTGAAGGGGGGAAAACATACGGTGTTAATGTATGTGAAATATGAAACCAGGATTCATAAGGTAAGGTTTAGGTTAGTCCTGGATCTCCCCTGAGGTACAGAAGTCTAGGCATTAAAATCTGAGTAGCAAATCATGTATCTATCTAGCTATCTATATACCAGGCCAGTAATCCCACACTGTTGCACACACATCATTCACACTCTTAGCCCCATCAGCCCACAGTGGAGAGTGACAGTCTCGAGGAGCAGACAAAGAAAAACACCTAATAACAATGATAATAATGACCATGATGATGATGATGATGATGATGATGATGATGACAATGATATAAACAAATTAATCAGAGAGAACAGCAGAATAAGTCAAAGTTGTAACAGACAAATAAACACATACTGGCTAAACTAAATACCTATTACAGATTATTTTAGGCCTAAGGTGGATGAGAACAACAGCAAACACCTGCAATGACACCTTAAGAAATTAATGAGCACCATAACCGTCTTAATCCTAAAGGCAACCTAATCTAATCTAATCAAACAGCGGTTCCAGTAGATAACTTTTGAACCACTCACTGAAGGAACCGAGTGATGTAACACGTGGCAGTCAAGCTCCGAGACTCTCCACACCCTTGCAATACCAATATGACTCTCACAATGCATAAACACTTGGCTTCAATATGTTAAATACTGACAATGGTAAATATTAAGAGGCATGGGACTCTGTTTCCTATTTTTTTTTTCGGCTCCTATTCCATGTAGTGTTGGGGACCTGGTGGGAGAGCGGTGTCTTCAGGTGGGGAAGGCTAAAATAGAGCCAAACACCGCCTCTTATCACCAAAAAATAAATAGGAAGCTGCCTACTACTGCTGCGGCTTGTTGTTGTGACGGCCGCTATGTTCTTGATCTTGCTGTTGCTGCTAAACTTAAGTAAACCTAGCTAAACCTAACCTAGCTAACCCTAACCTGATTAAACCTAACCCAACTAAACTGGAAAACACGAAACAGAGCCGCAGCAGTAACAGGCAGCTTACTATTTATTTTTGATGATGAGACAGTATTTGGCTCTATTTAAGCTTTCACCGACCGAAAACCCCACTTTCCCACCAGGTCCGCAACACTGTAGGAAGAGGCCCCCATGAAAAAATAGCAAATACAGCCACATGCCTCTTCTTAATATTTACCCAGATAACACATGCCTTTAATAAACCCCTTGATAACGATACACAGTGAAGGGTCCCATACACAAATCTAAGCAGGTACTCCTCACACTACTCTATACAGCTCTCTCACAATACATAACACTCGGTCTACCATATTTCCTCGAGTACAGGTTGATATCACGTGTAGGTCAACCACCTGTGTGAGGAGCAGCAACCCCTACCACCTAACCTAGCAAGAACTTTGAAGTGCTGTGCTAGAAATGGAAGTTATAGTATTAATTCACCATATATTATTGGAGAGAGAGAGAGAGAGAGAGAGAGAGAGAGAGAGAGAGAGAGAGAGAGAGAGAGAGAGAGAGAGAGAGAGAGAGAGAGAGAGAGAGAGAGAGAGGAACATGTCTATCTCTTTCTACCCCTTCACTCTCTCTATCCCTGTCTCTTCCCCTTCTCTCTACCTCCTATCTCTCTCTTAGCCCTTAGCCCATGCACCCCACGCAGAACCCCATCACTTCCTATACCCTAACCCATCACCCCATACATTGCCATCTCCCACCTCCCTTTCATGAGTACCCATCACCCCACATACCCCACACAGAAACACCCCCATGCCACATTCCTCCCCTAAATCCCTCTGCCGGAGTTCAGAATCCCTTGACCCATGCCCCCTGAGGTAATGACCCTTTACAACCTAACCCGGTGACCCCATGCAGGAAAACACCCACTCCAATAAGGACTCCTGTGCCCTTAGCCCCCCACACCCATGCTGCCTCCTGAACCCCCCAGCCCACGCCGCCGAGGACTCACCGATCGCTGCAGCTGTCCAAGCCAACGAGACGCCTGGTCATGCTTCTGTCTGTCTTGGACCTGAGCATCGTAGAGCGTCCCGATAGCCGCCAACACCTCGCTGACATCCACCTCCATCTTACCATAATCCCGGGGTGAGGCAGGGCCCACCACCGCCACGCTCACGCCCCCACGCACACTACAGGTAAATAAATAAAGCAGCACTCGCTAGCGGCCTCAGGAAGGACTGCACCTTGACGCCATGGCAGTAAACAAGCCTCTTTTCTCGCTTTTAATGCCTGCCGCGTCTCCGAGCAAGGGTTCAAGTGCTAGCCCGGCATGGCGGCGATGTGCTGTGTGTGTGGTGGCAATGTGGGGTGTCCGTGGGGATTATGAGGGGCAGGAAAAGGTAGGTGTCCTGTACCCGCCGCCACTCACAACCGTCCTCGCCTCTGCCGCTCACTGTTGCCACACTGGGCCGCCACCCCTGCCATCTCTCCCTGCACCCTCATTTCTTTTCCCCTTCTCTTTCTTTCCTTCTGTACTGTCCTTGTTTCTTTAATTTTTCCTTTTTTTCTTGTATTTCTTTATTTCTTATTTATTTATTTACCGTTTTTTTTTCTCTTGTGCCTCCCACACCTTTGCCGCGCCTCACTTCTTTTCTTATTTTCACTTTCTTTTCTCACTGTCTTCTTGTCTTTCTCTCTTTCTTTTTTGAAAGAAAGAAAATAGAAACCTGGATGGATATATACAGATAGATAGGATGGATAAAATATTGGGTGCCATTGCAAAGGCTATACCACGACTTCATCTAATGCTGGTTATAACTATTTGGAAACTAATATATTGAGGAGACAAAAAGAAGAATACATTTTTTTTTTTGTTAATAAGGGAAAAGAAAAGAAAGAGAAAGAAAAAATGACCGAGTACCGTTTGAAAGGCGACACTCTCGAACTTATTTCCTGGGATAGACACGTTATTATCTTTTATTCACTATTCACAACAAATGCAGTGAACGATACAGTACATTAAAAACAGTTCACTAACAATAGATGCTATGACATGGTAAAAGTAAGTCTGTCAGAAGCAAATTTTTTTAAGCGATGTTGGTTTTGCATCTGTCATTCATATATAAAAATATTATAACGAATACAGTACATGCAAAATCGAGATACCATAGATAATTAGTATCTTTCACCAAGGCGCCTCCTTTTCTGGGTAGAAATAAAATAAAAATAAAAATAAAGATAAGAAGAATATTATATGCATAATTAAAAAATACATTAACAGGACACAAGGCGGCGACACAACACAACCAACATTTACCAGCATGTGGGGTCAATAGGAATAATAGGAATTAGTTTTTTTTTTATTATTATTATTAACAGTACACAAGATTGACACATGGAAAAAAAAGCACCATGATATAGGAGCCGATATAAGGACAATTCCCAGGTTTTTTCCCCTATTTTATTTTTCCCGGGCACGATTTAGTACAATACCTCCTCTTCAGGTTGCTGCTAGAGTAATTTTTTGCTACGGTAATCCATGATGTGCATTTTGGTCATGTTTGGCAAAGGGTTAGTGTAGATTTGGTAAAACTCTCCTTTTTTTTTTTTTATTTCTAGTGAAAGGTGCGTGGAATAACTTACCATGCATTACGTGAAGCAGTTTAATTATTATATAACATGCAAAAACGAATGCATGATTTTATGTATGAGTCAAATATGTTGCCGTAGAATTTGTGAAGGATGAATAAGAAAGAGGGAAAAAAAGTAAGAGCACGTGAAGACAACAGATGTGGCAATAGTGGTTCCGTGATGGCGGCCGCGGGGCTAATATTTATGGGGCTTCTTGCCGCTAATCACAGCCTTCACTAGCCATGCGAATCATGTAGGCCTCTTCCCAACAACTAATACGGGTCAATAGATAATAATAATAACAAAATGCACAGAGGCAATCCCCATATATTAGAGATTTACTGGAAATTGAATTTTGTGACCTACCTTATTCCCACCTCGCTCATGAGTGTTCTGCGATAGATCAATGCTACTGATTTGATCAAGGGGTTTAAATATTCATGTGAGAAGCCAAGGGTAGTGTCAGGTATGACTACTATCACTTTGAAAGAAATAATGCGAAGTTCAAATTACGCGCGGTTATGCATGAGGGCGGCAAGAGAGAGAGAGAGAGAGAGAGGGACAATGGCATTTCATTCATACACTGTCTTACGGGACACGTGAGGTATGAGAGAGAGAGAGAGAGAGAGAGAGAGAGAGAGAGAGAGAGAGAGAGAGAGAGAGAGAGAGAGAGAGAGAGAGAGAGAGAGAGAGAGAGAGAGAGAGAGAGAGATATGCCATCTAGGTGAAATAGCTGGAATAACATATATACAAGCTTTTTTTTTTATGTAGGAAGGACACTGGCCAAGGACAACAAAAATCCAATAAAAAAATATGCCCACTGAAATGCCAGTCCCATAAAAGGGTCAAAGCAGTGGTCAAAAATTGATGAATAAGTGTCTTGAAACCTCCCTCTTGAAGGAATTCAAGTCATAGGAAGGTGGAAATACAGAAGCAGGCAGGGAGTTCCAGAGTTTACCAGAGGAAGGGATAAATGATTGAGAATACTGGTTAACTCTTGCGTTAGAGAGGTGGACAGAATAGGGTTGAGAGAAAGTCTTGAGCAGCGAGGCCGCGGAAGGAGGGGAGGCATGCAGTTAGCAAGATCAGAAGAGCAGTTAGCATGAAAATAGCGATAAAAGACAGCTAGATATGCAACATTACGGCGGCGAGAGAGAGGCTGAAGACAGTTAGAGGAGAGGAGTCGATGAGACGAAAAGCCTTTGATTCCACCTTGTCTAGTAGAGCAGTATGAGTGGAACCCCCCCAGACATGTGAAGCATACTCCATACATGGACGGATAAGGCCCTTGTACAGAGTTAGCAGCTGGGGGGGGGGGTGAGAAAAACTGGCGGAGACGTCTCAGAACACCTAACTTCATAGAAGCTGTTTTAGCTAGAGATGAGATGTGAAGTTTCCAGTTCAGATTATAAGTAAAGGACAGACCGAGGATGTTCAGTGTAGAAGAGGGGGACAGTTGAGTGTCATTGAAGAAGAGGGGATAGGAGGGGATAGGAAATTAAAGCAATGGGACGGTAGTTTGAGGGATTAGAATAACACTAATACACAGGTCGGAATAATACCAATATACAGGTTGGAATAAAAAATAAATAAAATTAAATAAAAAAAATAAATAAATAAAATTGGCCCCGTTGTAAAGTCGCTCCCTGTGAACCAAACATAAACAGTGGGTGAGAAACCGCTAGAAATGGGTATTTTATGCTAGTTTTTGGTGTTCTTTGTCTCTCATTTCCATTCTACGTCTGGCATTATAATACAGATACAGTTTCCTTGCAGATAATTATAAAGAGGACAGGAGAAGAAGAAGGTTTACTAGTATCTTGTTACCTTATTATTTTGATTATTTCTGATCTCATTCCTAATTCTTGTCTGGCGTTATACAGATCAATTTCACCAACACACAAGTATGAAAAGGCAACAAGGCGAAAAATAGAAAAGAGTTTTATCAGTAGCGTATAATCTTTAGTGAGATCTTGATAGGAATTGAGCATTTTTCGTATCGTCTTCCAGAGTCTATGTTGGAGGCAGGTGGCAAGAAGGAAAGCCGCCCATTTAAGCTCTCTGGCATTATTTACCGAAGATGAGCAACATCAGTACATATAGTAAGACGAGCAGGCGTACAGGTGAAGACAGGGGGGGAGGGAGGGAGGAGCAGTGACAAGTCAGGCGGTCAGCTGGTCTCTGTCTGGCTTGCTGTCACCTAGAACACTGGTATTTGTATCACCTTTGTTAGAAATTGCTGGAAGTGGGCTAGTTTGTGGCATTCCTAATATTTATCTAGCATTATGAAGACAGTTTCCTTACAGATAATCCTAACAAGAGGAGGAAGAGGAAAGAGCTTCAGTATTTGTATCACCTTTGTTAAAAATTGCTAAAAATTATAAGTTTTGGTTATCTTTATCATTCCTATTACTTATCTAGCATCATAACACCAAGTTTCCTTACAGCTAATCTTAACAAGACAGCAGAAGAGGAATAAGAAGAAGCTTAACTAGTATTTGGCCACACACCAGAGGAAGGGACTCAACACTGGTATTTGCACAACCATCTCCAAGGAACACCCTTCATCATGAGTATGCCATCCTCCTCCCCCATGGACAGGCTTATGACCCTGGACAACATTGAGAAGGACATAGCCACCGTCCTTCAGTCAGCGGGTGTGTGAACTGAAGGAACCGGAGGAGATAAATGTGATGTTCAGTTCTTATCAGCTCCTCTCATTGTCTTGAGTCTCTTTCTCATCACTGCAGTGTTGCATCTCTTGCTATCTTCTGCTGCTATTTTCATGCTAACTGCTCTTCAGATTTTGCTAACTGCATGCCTTTCCTCCTCTTGCAGCCTCACAGCACATGGCTTTCTACTTCCTCTCACCCCTATTCTGTCTACCTCTCTAATGCAAGGGTTAACCAGTATTCTCAGTCTCTCATCCCTTTTTCTGGTAAACCCTGGAACTCCCTGCCTCCTTCTGTATTACCACATTCCTGTTTCAAGACACTTATCCTCTGATTTTGGATGATCCTTTTGACATCTCTTTGAAGACTGGCTCCTCAGTGGGTCTTTTTTTTTTTTCACTCTTTTTGTTGCCCTTGGCCAGTGCCCCTCTCAAAAGAGAGAGAGAGAGAGAGAGAGAGAGAGAGAGAGAGAGAGAGAGAGAGAGAGAGAGAGAGAAGTAATAATTGACATCCTTCCCCTAGGCCAGGCCCTCACAGAACTCAGCAAGGACAAGCCGGCCAACAAGCAGGTGGAGGCACATGTGGCACAGTTCCGCCAAACACTCACCAATGTGGAGACAGAACTTGCTAAGCAGATCAACTACCTCACCCAGGTGTCCACAGGTGTGTGTGTGTGTGTGTGTGTGTGTGTGTGTGTGTGTGTGTGTGTGTGTGTGTGTGTGTGTGTGTGTGTACTTCCTCAGTTTTTTCATCATTTTTCAGTTTTCTTGGGCATCCATCCATTCTCCTTTTTTTATTTCTTATTTTCAGTTTCCTTCTTTCTTCACAAGGGTTGCTGAGTCACTGTGTCTTGAAGCATACTTGTCAAAATATTCTTGGCTTGCCACACACTTAGATATTTCTTCTGTTCAAATACTGTGTAGCAATTTGTAATGTCAATTGGTTGAACTAATCTGTGGTACCTGATTGTGATACACTTACTTTAAATAATAAGACCAAGTTAACATTGATCTTAATACCAGATATTGCAATACTTTCTTGATTTTCAAGAATTCTTCACTTTCTTTCTGTCACCCCTCCACTCCCTCCAAAAACAGTTATATTATCCCCAGTTTGTGTACCAGTCATAGATGAATAACTGTGTCCCCCCCTTCAACAGGCCAGGCACATGAGGGGTCAAGCTACAACTCCCAGAAGACCCTCCAGATGGCCATGCACCGCCTCGACCACGCCAAGACTCGCGTCAACGAACTGGAGGCCATCAAGAACAAGCACATACAGATCATGCAGCAGCACCAACTACAGAAGCAGCAGGGGATGCAGCAACCCCCACAGGCCTTATGATGTGGGAGTAGGGGAAGGGAGGCTTTGGTTAGGTTCTTGTATGTCTGGTTCTTGTATGGGGTCTTGAGGGCTGTGTGAGGAGTCAGGAGCTGCAGAAATCAGGCACTGTGATGGTTACACTCTTTTATAATTATTCCTGTTCTTATTTTACCATTTAGCTTTTTCTTTTTGTGTATTATTGGCTGTCATTATAGTCACATTTGTCTTGTGTTGTGATATGGCCTGGTTTTCAGTGGTAAGAGTACAAGTCCCAACTAATGTCTCCCAAATGCAGTACCTCTCTTATTTCATGAAGTCAAAATATTGGAAGTTAATGACAGTGTTCAGTCTTGTAATAATATTTTAGGGATCTGAAACATATAATTACACAACAAGTTACCAAGTGCGTCTGAGAACACAACACAGCCTTCAGTACGGACACCAAGGAGGAAAATAACACACACACAGCTTTTGATATGTTTTACTTAACACAAAGAGTGACTGAATCACCAGGCAGCACCCAGCCAGCTGCCACACAGAAGCAGCACAGCGAGTCCTTCACAGGTACAAAAAATTGCTACTTTCCTAACACTCCTCGGACTAATTACTGCACTTCCAGCCTATACTTTCTAGCGCACTGGTAGACACGACCTTACTTAATAAGATGTGTGTGTGTTTGTGTGTATGTGTGTTTACCTGTTTGTATTTTTTTATGTGTATAGTTCAATTTGGTGTGTGTGTGTGTGTGTGTGTGTGTGTGTGTGTGTGTGTGTGTGTGTGTGTGTGTGTGTGTTTCAGTCTCTGTGTTGCTCTCCAGGCTGCATTACACTGCACGGTATTGGGAGCGCACAAAACAGTAGCTTTATTACATTTTTCTATGCTGAAACTGTATGAAACAAAACCCAAATAAACTTAAAAATTTCAATTAATCATGTGTTCCCTCCTACATGGAATCAATACTTCATCACCTCCCATAAATAGTCTAATATATATTTGTATATTATATATTTATATTTTGTGTATGTATACATATATATATATTTGCCGTCATTATACTTGGTTTCTTTGGACTTGTGGCAGGAATGTGGTAAAAAGTACAAGCTCCCTACTTGTCACGTCTATGGGGCCAGTAGGATTCAGGTGGTTCATGCAAGTGCTGTAGTAAGTACTTTGTGTGTGTGTGTGTGTGTGTGTGTGTGTGTGTGTGTGTGTGTGTGTGTGAAGAGACTGCTGACAAAACCGCAATATGTATACATTTATATTGAATTGTCTACACATGTACATACAACCATGCACGTCTTCACAGCAGATATTGTCGGAGCACCTCAGTGCAGTATACACACAGCGGGAAGAATCTATTCCAAAGTTGTGAATTTCAAAGCTAATGAAGTGTTGCACTGTCTTATAGCACTGCAAACTCTCAACACGTCTTTCTCACTTAGGGTAAGAAAGCATTTACAGAACACTCATCAAGACATCTTCACAGGAGGGGAAAGTTTCAGTATCTTGTTAGGATATCTTAAAAAAATAAACAAGCACATTTTGCACAAAGTGTTGGGGATTCGCTGACTTAAAATTCGAAGGGGCAAACAAATTTGTATTATTTGTAAATGTTATCAATCACACTGGGACAAGATGATACTGCGAATGATGCTTTTCTTTTTAATGTGTAGCATATAAAATCTCACAAGGGTGGAATTAGGACAACTCTTGATAACTGAGTCAACTGTTCAGTCACGTTTACTGACAGAAAATTAATGGTGGGTATTTTCAATGACTGCATGTAGGGTTCAGTTTGTGAGGTTCAGATAAGCCCACCACCTTTCATCAAGAATTTTACACCTGAAAGTTTGTTGGGAGTCATGTATGCTACAGTCACGGCCACACAAGCATAAAAAGGCAAGTAAAGGCAGCAAAAATGACGCTGAAAAACACCTTTAGTGCACGTGAAACACATATATTTGGGAATGATATGATGACATGAAATGCAAGGATCAACAGTAATGTTATAATGTGTGTGTGTTTGTAAGTGTGCTGAGGTGGTGAGGCCAGAAACAATGGAGAAGATTAGTGGTAATGACAGTATACACGAGCAGCATAAGGCTCACTTGGAGACCAACCAAATGATGACCGTGACCTGAGTGAGAGACCAGGACAGCAATGGTGAAAGAGAGGACTGGTGAACAATAGAGGGTTGGAAAGGAAATGACCTGTAAGTGACAATGACTCAGGGTTGTCCCTTTTGTGACTTGAAGGCCACTGAGATAATCAGCCTTGCTACACAGTGTCAGTGGTGCCGTTGTCACTGTAGCCTGTAATATAACAAGGGACACCTACTGCAATGGTCCTTGAATAGCAATGGACTGGACCATCATCATCTGAAAAGTGTGGGGCAGATGGCACAATGATGACCCCAACAATTCCTAACTGCAAGGTAGGAATGTCCTGCTGTCATTTTGAACCTTTGTCTTCGCAGGATCAACTTTAAATTGGTGAAATTACCAATATTTAAGAGCAGGTTTTTTGTCTTACTTTAATTACATTCTGATCTTGCTGTGTATGGATTTTAGTACTTTCATGTCCACTGCTTGTTTGGCCGAGAAGGAATGTAATTGATAATAAAGTGCAATTGCTGCTTAGGGGTCCTGCATACCATATCCACAGTGTCTGCTCTGCTGATATAAGTCATTGGTAACAAGATGAGTTGAATATAGATTGGACAAACCCTTCAACATGAAAAGGGAAGATGTTTAAGCATTCCAAAAATGTCCTAAATGTTTATCACAGTTAAAGTCAAATGGCCTAAGATGAAAATTTCTAACATCCCGTCATTCATGAAGGTCGGGGCCATTCAGACCTGTGCCCAGCTTGAAGGAGAACAGCAAGGGTGAGGACAACAAAAACACAACTGAAAGAAGGAACTTTATCCCTGACTCTGCACATAAGATGTCTTCAGGGAAAGAGTGTCTCCATATATGAAGTAAGACCCCATCAGAATGAGTAGGTCATCAGTGAACACACCTTGCAAGAAACATCAGGAATGAATTACGTTAGTCTGTTAGTCGTGTGTCCATTCACTGCCACCACGTGTGTATAGAGAATCACATCCACTCATGGCACCCCTGTGAGATCTCCATGGGGGAAAATACAAAAAAAAAATCATCTGGTACGCATATACACAACTCAAAATGACAACAAAACAACATCAACATCAACAACAACAATAATATCAATCATAATGGTAGTAATAGTAGTAGAAGCAGTAACAGCAGTAGTAGTAATAGAATAGCAGTAGTGGTAATGTTAAAATTATTCAGACTGAAATCACATCATTACTTAATAACTAATAAAAAAAATAGCAATGAGAAACACAAGTCAGAATCAGACCTAGATTGTTCGTTACAGATTAGGTAAGTAGAATCAGAACTTAACTACCTTCGCTCAAAGTAAGATACAGAGAACGACTCACTTCACTTGCCCTCAAAAATTTCCAAGCTTAAATAAGGTGTACCCGAAGTGTAGGAGATTCAGAGACTTAACAAGCACAGATCGTTAGTACAATACTGCAGCAGTGAATGAAGTGTGTTGAGTCACGAAGGTTAAGTCACAGGTGTGTTAGTAACGTAACACACCAACTTGGATTACAGGCTCATATTAAAAAATGCTCTACTCTCTCCCCACGACTATTTTCAAGATGATTCACCGAGTTCTCATAGTGTTTCTCCAGTTGATGATGTAGAAATCTTGTTAATCTATCACTAGAACTGTAAAAACAAGTACAGCTTTTTGAGGAAGTAGTGGAGGTTTCAGATAATGGTTCACAGAGAGGATCAGACTGTCAACAAGTGTCTGCCCAAGTGGCTAACTAAATTCTTCTCCTTCTTCCTCTCTGATGGTTAACATTTTCGGGGAGCTTTCTTCTATCCACGTGCTCACTGGCGCTTTATGGAACCTTATACTGATCTTTCACCAGCTCTGTGCTCAAGAAATGGAGCTTTTATTTTCATCTATGTGTTGTATAATATAGCTTTTCCATACCTCTTCACTGTTTCACAAATTTTAAGGGACACTACCCATTTTTTCATGTGTTATATCATATACAGTAGAGCTTTTCCACATTCTTCTATTTCATGTTGTGTTTGCCTGATGACCAGTGCTGCCAACGCAAACACCTCAAGCAGAGACCAGGACTAGGACACTGGGAAAACACAGCCACAATCCAAACCTTTCTTTTAACTTAACCTTCGTGACTCTTACTACAGACCTCAGTTCCCTTACGAGGAAGTCTGCCTGAGTGCACAATTTGTTTGCGGCAAGACAGGAGAGCATGGGGGGCGGTGAATGGTGATGCACCTTCACACTCTGGGCATCAATGGGCAAGACACTTTATAGAACAGTTGGTGGAGGAAGGCAAAAGAGACCTCACCAGCAACCTCCACCACCACTAATGAGATACGTGAAGTGACAAAGGAGGAGGAGGCGAGAACCTGAACCCTGCCACTGTAATGAGGGGATGAGACAAATGGTACCAGTGGTGGTGGTGGTTGTGGTGATGACTAGTGATGGATACTATGACAATGATGGAATTTGGAGTCAGTGAAGGCATTGGGGGGCTTTCTTATTATCCTCAAGCTAGTATGGTGATGACAGTGGGGGTTGGTGGGGGTTTGTGGAGGCATGGGGGGCACTCTTAGTCATTCTCCAGCAGGGACTTCTCCACCATGATGGAGTCATAACCCGGTGGTGGTCCATAGCTGAAGTTCTCAAAGGTCACGTCCATAATTGCCCCGTCATCCACTGGGGGGAGGAGGGAGAGGTGACTAGAGGTTACAGCTGGTTTCTCAAATAGCACAGGGAATTATCTGTTTATCTATGGTGACTACAGGTAAAAGGTGGTTTCTCAAGTGGCATAGGGAATTATCTATCAATGGTGACTACAGGTAACATGTGGTTCCTCAAGTAGTAAGGGTAACTATCACTATCTATCTATCTAGTGATGGGATGGTTCTTTAAGTGGCACAAGAAACCATCACTATCTACTTATCTATCATACAGTAAAATCCCTCTCATCCGGCATTCGAGTATCCAGCAGCTTCAAGTATCCGGCACATTTTTCCCCGAGCCTTAAAATCAATGTGTACTCATAAAATTGATTAAAATTCCCACGCGAGGCATACTTTGTCCCCTCGCCACCAGAGCGCACTGCTTCGCGCCACCTGCGGCCCACTGCACTGTGTTTACTCAGTGACTCAGTCCCGCGTGTGCATTGTTTATCGCCTGACGCCTTCATCATGCCTAAAGTTGTAGAAAAGAGGAAGCGTGTTGTGCTTACACTTAAGCAGCTGATCAGATCAGCTGCTGATTAAGATCAGCTGATCTTTGTTATGGTAAGATGCGTGAGTGTAGGGTGGTGATTGTGGACATAATTTCACTTCTATTCAAGTATCCGGCAATATTCAAAGTATCCGGCATGTCGGCGGTCCCGTTGATGCCAGATAAGAGGGATTTTACTGTACATACATCATTCACATTCTCAGCCCCATAGACCCCTGGTGGAATAGGACAGTCTCGTGGACCACAAAACTATGCCCCAGGAACTTAGGCTTGGCACACCTGACCACATAACCACTGCTGCCTTAGAGTTACTGTATGGTGCAGAGTAGTAGTAGTAGTAGTAATAGTGGTAGTAGTAGTAGTAGTAGAAGGTGATAGACTGAAAGAACAAACTTACACTCTTTTCAGTCACAAAAGTACTATTATTTTATCTGTACTTAATGCCAATTAAAAGAAGAGACAGAAAAAAATACACACTCTCTCTCTCTCTCTCTCTCTCTCTCACAGGCTACAGAGAGCAGCAGCCAATCATTTCAGCAAACAACAGCAGGTAAAATATATTGAGATGATTACTAATGACCACAGCAGCAAGCCCTGATAATTACTTTTGTTAACCAGAGAGAGAGAGAGAGAGAGAGAGAGAGAGAGAGAGAGAGAGAGAGAGAGAGAGAGAGAGAGAGAGAGAGAGAGAGAGAGAGAGAGAGAGAGAGAGAGAGAGAGAGAGAGAGAGAGAGAGAGAGAGAGAGAGAGAGAGAGAGAGAGAGAGAGAGAGAGAGAGAGAGAGAGAGAGAGAGAGAGAGAGAGAGAGACACTTACCATAGAGTGCTGGGTAGACAGTCCCTTTGAAGCTGGTGACTGGTGTGTTGGTCGCCTTGCCATTGATGTAAAAATTGAGTTCCACATGGTCGTAACTCACACCCTGATGGAGGAGAGAGAAGGGGAGAAATTGAGTTAAGTAATTAGGCACCACTGCAGCTGTCACAGTTAGTTTATGAGTTAGTGGACAGACAGTGAAAGAGAAGATACAAAGAAAGGAATTAATGATGTAGGAGAGGGAAAGTGAAATTCATTATGGGTTTTAAGCACCAAGACAACAACTATGTGATACTGAAGCTGTTATGGTTAGTGAGAGATTAGATTGATAGAGACAGTGAAAGAAGAGAAGACATACAGAAAGGAAGCCATAAGATAGAAGAAGGGTGATTAATATGTCATCAGTTATACATGTATGGATATTCTTTCATTCATCTCTCTCTCTCTCTCTCTCTCTCTCTCTCTCTCTCTCTCTCTCTCTCTCTCACCAGAATGTCGCCTTCCTGTGGTATGTCGACAATCTTGTACTTCTCCTCTCCATTGTGCCGCACTGCCCCATCCGAACACAACACCCAGGACTGAGCATCCTCCCCAAGCGGCACCTTGTTGAGATTGGTGCTGCGCGTGGCAATGCCCACACCCCACACGCCTGCAGCAGGAGGGATGGAGGTGTTAGGGTTAATAGGGAACATGGTAGTTAAAGTGGCATAAGGGATATAACAAGGGTGATGTGTGCAAAATTCTTAGGATCAGCAATCAGGATAGAACAAGAAGTAACAGGTTCAAGCTTTAAAACAAAAGAGATAGGAAGAAATTGGTTCTCAAATGCACTGGTAGATAAATGGAATGGACTCAGTAATCAGGTTGTTAGTGCTGAGTCATTAGGGAACTTTAAAGGAAGATTACACAAATTTTTGGATGGGGATGATAGGTGGAAATAGGCAGACGTTTCAAACAGGGGGTGCCACGTGTAGGCCTGATGGCTTCTTACACCACTGCTTATTTTATTATATCCTTACCTTACATTCAATTTATATATGCTTAAATTATGCAAATCAGTGATGGAAAATATGATAAGTGGGTCCAGCAGAATGCTTTGGTGGAGTGGGATCAGAGAAACAAGAAACACAAGTAACAAATGAATACTGAAACACACACACACACACACACACACATTATTATTATTATTATTATTATTATTATTATTATTATTATTATTACATACACACCACCATTCCCGCCCACTTACTCTCTCTCAGGCTGATGCTACCAATGGAGTGCTTTCTTTGCAAAACTGTTTCTCTTTACAGTATGGATGAGGAAATTTATCTTCCAGTAACAAACTCAGTGGTGTCATCTTGCAGGCTAATGTAAAAATTTAGTACCACCACCAGTACAAGAACATCATTTCCTCCATCAAATGTTTCTATGCCAAATTTATGCCCATGGAACTTGCTAAGAAAAAAACAGCAATTTTATGGAGAAATGCTGCCTTTGTGATATCAATTTTTAACACTTTTTAACTCCCCCACCTCTTCCTTGTCCCCCACAGTGCACCATAGGAGGACACATTGAACCAGCCTCCATTGCAGTGATATAACAGTACCCAACCCTCACGAGACTGTCTGGAGCATCCAACTTTAACATCTTTAGGCCTATTCACAGCTGGACGTTGAATGGAGAAGCCCCAAGAGGTGAGAATACCAAGCAAGAGAACCCCAAACCTCACCTGACTGCTGCAGCTTCACCTCAAAGTAAGCCTTGTTCTGTAGGATGGGGATGTTGCCCAGCGCTCCACCCGTTCCACAGATTCTCACACCGTTCTTCACTATCACAACCTCGTGGCCTGCAAATGATAATGGTATCTCCCTTTATTTTGTTATTTTTCTTCTTATTATTTTTTTTTCATATGAGAGCCACTGGGCAATGGAGACTATTAGAACAAAAAATCTATAAATAATTGCCTGCTAAACTAAAGGTATGCTAGAGAAAAGAAGGTGTAAATGAATCTTGAAGAGAGCAACTGTGTTTCTGATACTCCTATCGTTTTCACTTTCTTTATTATTCAATTCAAATAATTAACCTGAGCCTAACCTAACTTAGCCCTCAGATGGAAACGCTACTGTTACTTCATTATTACCCAGAGAGACAAAATAGATAAATAGACTGTTAGATTGATAGACACACAGACACCTCCACCCCTGTCCTACCCCACCTACCCATGTATCCCGTGTTACCTCAATATTATTCTGACATACAAATAGGCAGATTGATTAATAAATAGACACTCCTTCAGCCCTGTCCTTCCCACCTACCCATGTATCCCGTGTCTAAGATGATGGTGGGCGTGGTACGGGTGGGCACTGTGGGGTGAGGTGCCGCGCCACACAGCTGTCTGAAGCAACACAGGTACATGGCCATGGTGACTGGTGCCCTTCCTAGTATATGTGTCCTGCCTTCACTCAGCCACACGTTTTGTCTTATCCCTCACAAACTTGCTATAAGCCTTCCCCCTGGCTACTTTGCATGGCCACATTGCACAGGGTCGAGGCGAGGGCCCGTGTGACTCGCTTCGTTCCGCCTGTCTTCCTCCTGACAGATCTCTATCCCTACTCCTCCCTGCTCCCTCCGGCACCACAACAAATCGGTCTCCATATCATCGGTTATTGTGATTTGTATTTAATATTTGTCTATAAAAAATCACATGCAGTGTTATCATGTTTTTTTTTTTCTATTTTGTGATGTGTGTAATGTTTATAAGAGAGGGTTTCAGGGTCTTGTTTTATCTCGGTTCCGCATGCCGGCGGCAGGACTATAAGATTCTCTTTTTGTCCTTCTCTCCTCGTTGGTAGAGGGGAGAGGGGCTGGGGCTGGGGAGGGTGAGGGGAAACGTTGAATAACTTGTTTGCAAGCATTGTGTTATGCACCACCACACTCCACAGACCTACAGGGACACGCTGCGTACGGAAGGCGAATCAGGAAAATTGCACCAGAACCTTATCTCCTGCAGAGGAATGCACCTGTTCACAGTATTTTCTGCCTGAAGGGCACCACCTCATCTCCCAGACGTTGCTTCCTCCGGGAATCACCGCCATCTGTTCCCAGGGCGACACCCGAGCTGGGGCGATGCCTCTTATCAAGGACGTCACCTTTTTGTCCAGTTGCTTGTCCTCCACGCGTCTGCCCATTTCTCAATACACTATTCATTTACTTAGTTATTTACTCATACATTTATCTACTGATTTATATACGCAACCACACTACTGCTAGTTACTGTTCTGCCACGCAAGAATGATTAAGTGGTGTTGAGCAATCCGTGGTGCGTTCCTAGCGACGAAGCAGCACAGAGCCCTAAGATCGACGTGTGCTCCTGAGGGCACAGCCTGTCCTTCCCTCCACAAGGCACTGCTGTTTCTTTACCATTCCATGCAAGCGTGCAGACTGCATAACGGGTGTTTCTGTAACGTCCCTCAGCAAATGCTTATCTTAATATAACACAGTTTGTCCTTCAACATGTTTCTCTTAAAGAAAATAATTCATTCTAACACCAACTAATATATTTTAAGTTTCAGCTAACAAAAATGTGAACCTTTTCGTTATATATACAACTAGTTAAATATGCAGGATATACAAATTAGGAATCATAACAGAAGTCTGTGTCAGGTAGGATAAATTTTGCGATAACGCACAAAAAAAAAAAAAAATCAACAAAGCTCATGCAAGTATAATTCATTGCAGCATCATTGGGACTAGCTCTTCGTATATTTTTTCACGTGAATGTTATTTGATATTATTCTATTTATTGGTCTATATATAGGACCATGTTAGGTTTCTGCTAAGTATCTCACATTCGAAACTTTAATTGAAGCTATACGTTTTTAAAAGGCATTTTCATGGTTATAATGAGTTTAACAAGATCGCTACATTATTAATAGGAAAAGAATACTCTCGAGAACCCAGCTAGTCTTCTCTGTTGTTTTTGACAATAGTGGTGGTGAGAGCAAAGCGGTTCAATATTTGAGCTAAACACATATAGCTTAAATTAAGGATAAGGTAAGTATGATAAGTATGACGTAGCAGGAGACAGGGAGATGAGCCATATACTCAGTACTCTATTCTTTATAATAATATGCTTGCAGATCCATAATTCATATTGAGCGCCACCGCGGAGCTAGTCCCAGGTGGTCGTGACATCACCTCCCGTAGCTCAACAAGGAAGGACTATTTACAAGTTTTCAGAAGCCTGTTGTGGGGAAAGCGTGTTCCAATGATCCCAGAAGCATCACACACCTCGTCAAACACTACACCAGTCCTAACCTTGTATCTTAAAACTCACGAGTAATCATAAAACACGCCCACTTTTTTTATTTTGGTGGAAAATCACAGGGTTTGATAGAGAAATTAATAAGAAGAAAGGTGTGTGGGGAGAGATAGCTGCGCGCGCATATCAGGTAGCCAATCAGGACACAGCTCACCGGGGTCGGGCAGCCAATGGGAGACAAGATCCTGCCACAGTGAGATTTGCGCGCCAAAATACAAGCGCCATGTTGATCTCTCAGAGGCAGTGGTGACGCGGGACCTCTCTGAACAATTTTTGGATTATCAGTGGTGTGAGCGAGAGACAGTGAGCCTAGATGAGCATGGTTCGCGCCTGATATGGGTGTGAAGCCTCCGAGAAGGGAATAATGTCTCAAAGCAGCATACACAGGTGAGTAGAGAGAAATGAACTGAAGATGACGGGGCGGTGATCAGCTGGGTGAGGGGGAGAGAGAGAGAGAGCAAGGCTGGCCGCTCCCTCTCCTTGGGTATCACGCTCTCCCTACTCTCACCCACCTCTCTGTTCTCTTATTTGTATCCCATATGTAGTTACTCCTTCCGTTGGTTAGTTTTTTTTTTAATAGTTTTGTGCTATTTAATCTTTTTTTATGATTGTGTTAGTGACCGGTGTGTGTGTGTGTGTGTGTGTGTATGTGTGTGCTGACGTTAGGTGTGTGCTTTGACGGTCTTATGTTACCTGCGTCTCATCTAAGTTCCCATCACGTCTATATCCATTAAATTTCGTGCATTTTTCACCGTAATTCAGTATTTCCTAGTTTTTTGGGGGGTGTAATGATAAAAAAAAATATTTCGTTTACATGGGATTTCATTTATCTCACTAGTTTATCACTTTCCCCCGCATAGCTTTGTTATAAATCACTGTAGGCTCATAGTGTGTATGCGCGATTCAATTCCGTGTGGAAAATACATAACCAGAGCCCATAATTTAACCACTGGCCATACACGTGACTGTTTAAGTTGCTAAGTCACGTCAGGTTCACTTTTAAACATACCACACGTCCTCTCATTCACACCCGCCTGTCTTCCTCTTCCTTTATGTCAGTCTCTACGTCTTCCTAACCCTTTGCATCCACCTCGTGTCTCCGTATTGTCACCTCCATGCTTGTGTTTAGTTCATGGCCCTCTGTTTTTCTCCCTTACATCGTGTTTTCGTTTTCCTGTGTAGTCTTGCTTCATGCCTTGTCACTCGTGTCTCCATACTGTGTCTTGGTCGTATATACAGCTGTTAGTGTTCTATGTTCGTTCGGTTCATCCCATCTTGTTAGGTTCACGTATATTTTATTTTTTTTTTTTTCGTTGTTTTCACGTTGTTAGTCTCATTATGTTGTTTGTTTATTTGTTTATTTTTATATACATGTGTTTTTATCTTATCTCGTTTGTCTGCTTTGTTTTAGTATCGCATTTTCTCAGCCACGTTTTTCCTACTCTCTCTCTCTCTCCCACTCTTTCCCTCTTCCATCTCAGCACTTCCATGCCAGACTCACATATTCACAGATATACCAAGTAGGTGCAGTATTAAAAGCTACAATATCTCCCCTCTCTCACTTCCTCGTATTTCACATATTCTCTTCACAGATACAATGTAGGTACGGTATTAAACTCATAATATCACTTATTTTCTTTAACTTAGCGTTTACTTCCTCGTATCCACATTTGCCTACCCGCTGCCCCACGCTCAGGTTACACTTCCACACCTCTGTACTAATTCCATTCATATTAACCCTTTGACTGCCGCTTGGTACACCTTTCCCTAATTACCAGTCACTTTGAGGCATCTTTATTCGGTCTACAGCCACACCCAGCCTTTGACCCGGAAGAAATTGTAAAATGTATTCGTTTTCTTCGTTAACTGTGTATTAGATGCTTGTAAAGACTTCCCACGTTGCTTCTAGTGCTTCTAT
>NC_087179.1:17264379-17269379 GCF_035594125.1 Scylla paramamosain | reverse complement strand
AGATGACAAGACAGAGAGAGAGAGAGAGAGAGAGAGAGAGAGAGAGAGAGAGAGAGAGCGTTCCTTTTAACCTAATTATGGGTTTTCAAATATTTATGGACACGAAAAGGACCAAAAAAAATGACCATTCTTTTAAATACCTTGGAAAATGTGTAATTATTATTATTATTATTATTATTATTATCATTATTATTATTATTATTATTATTTTTGTTGTTGTTGTTGTTGTTTTATGAGTAATGTGAATACGTATGGATGGAATTTCTCTCTCTCTCTCTCTCTCTCTCTCTCTCTCTCTCTCTCTCTCTCTCTCTCTCTCTCTCTCTCTCTCTCTCTCTCTCTCTCTCTCTCTCTCTCTCTCTCTCCCTGACCACACACTTGAGCTGTCTTGACACAACACATATCACCACCACCATCTCCCTCTCCCTCTCTCCCTCCCTCTCCCTTTCTTCCTTCCGTCCTTCTTTCCCTCCCTCTCCCTCTCTCCACGCTCTCTCTCTCTCTCTCTTTCCCTCTTGTAATGGAAGGCTCAAGATTGTTCGACAAATATTTAGACAAAGATAAGAAGCCATTAGTGTTCGTTACTCTCTCTCTCTCTCTCTCTCTCTCTCTCTCTCTCTCTCTCTCTCTCTCTCTCTCTCTCTCTCTCTCTCTCTCTCTCTATTTCATTTCCGTAGCTTTCCAGTATATTTTTTTTTCTGTTTTTATTCATTCATTCATTCATTCATTCATTTATTTATTCATTTATTCATTCATTCTCTTCCACTTCTGTTATATTATTCCTTTCTTCTTCCTTTCTTCCTTCCTTCTTTTCTTCCTTCGTTCTTTCTCTTTCTTCCTTCCTCCTTTCCGCTCTGTTTATCTTTAAATGTTGTTATTGCTTATCTTGTCCATAATCTCTCTCTCTCTCTCTCTCTCTCTCTCTCTCTCTCTCTCTCTCTCTCTCTCTCTCTCTCTCTCTCTCTCTCTCTCTCTCTCTCTCTCTCTCTCTCTCTCTCTCTATCCACACCACCACTAACCCCCCTCTCTCTCTCTCTCCCACAGCACCAGCAGCGGCACCACCACCACCACCACCAGCGCCACCAACACATCCTCCATGCTGGTGACGGAGGAGGACTGGTGTTCGGGGGAAGAAGGGAGTGATGAGGAATACGAGGAGAGCTCTTCCCTTGACGGCGAGGTGGGGGCTACGTGTGGAGGGCAGGGGAGACTCAAGAAACTGGTGAACAAGGGGCGCTGGAACAAGGAGGAGGATGAGGTGAGGTGGAAGAGGCCGTGGATGCGTGAATGGGTATCTGTCGGTGTGTTTGGGGATGTGTACAGCCCGTGGTGACTCGAGAAGTGGTGAATGAGGAGAGGTGGGAGAGGCTGCGGGGTGGATAGGTAGGTAAACAAAGGTGGAATTTGTATTCTGAAACAAGGAAACATATATTTTTGAAGTGACGCGGGTTTTCAAGGGCGTCTCCAAGGCTCCAGCGACAGATTAACAAGATTTCTACATAGCTAACGGGAAGAAAAACACTTGAAAAACACTCTTGAAAACCCGGCAGATCACCTTTGGATCTGAGACAGCAAGGCGTTTCAGAACTCGGCCCAGTCTGTACCACACCTCCACTTACCAGATGGAGGGGAAGGTAGTAAAATATTTCATAGGTGGGACTTCAGAGAGAGAGAGAGAGAGTGGAGGTGCAGGCAGTGTGTAGGCTGGGAGAGTGGAAGTTCAGGGCTTGTTTGTGAGAGTGGATGGTGTGGGTTGTGGTAAAGGGAGGCTGGGAGAGTGGAGGAGAGGGAGGGAGAGTGGAGAGTGTCTTTGTGGGGGTGGGAGAGGAGGAGGAGAAGGAGGAGGAGGTGGTGAGAGGATTAGAATGAAGAAAAGTAGGAATAGAAAAAGAAAGGAGAGAGAGAGAGAGAGAGAGAGAGAGAGAGAGAGAGAGAGAGAGAGAGAGAGAGAGAGACTACAAACTATTATGAAAGGAACCGATAAGAAGAGGAGGAGGAGGAGGAGAGGAAGAGTGGCAGGAACAGGTATGAGAGAGGAGAGGAAGAGGGGGAGGAGGAGGAGGAGGGAAGTGAATTAGAAGGAAAAGGGACAAGAGGAGGAGGAAGAAAGGGAAGGGATGGAAGAGAGAGAGAGAGAGAGAGAGAGAGAGAGAGAGAGAGAGAGAGAGAGAGAGAGTGTTATATTGTTTGTTAACTTTATTCGTTTCTCTCTCTCTCTCTCTCTCTCTCTCTCTCTCTCTCTCTCTCTCTCTCTCTCTCTCTCTCTCTCTCTCTCTCTCTCTCTCCATCAGATAACCCTTCCTTCTTCACTTCTTTCCTCCTCCTCCTCCTCCTCCTCCTTCCGTGGAGGTGGAAAATAGGTAAAAATAAAGATACTTTCCTCCCTTCCTCCCTCCTCCTCTCCCTCCCTCCCTCCCTCCCTCCCTCCCTCCCTTCTTTGGTATTAAGTAATCCTTCCCTATTTCCTTTCCTTTTAGCTCTCTCTCTCTCTCTCTCTCTCTCTCTCTCTCTCTCTCTCTCTCTCTCTCTCTCTCTCTCTCTCTCTCTCTCTCTCTCTCTCTCTCTCTCTCCTAACCCTCTCCCTTTCTCCCTCATGGCTCTCCTTTTCTCTTGCACATCCTCTCTCCCTCTCTCTTCCTCTTGCGCCATCTCCATTCTTTGCCTCTCTCTCTCTCTCTCTCTCTCTCTCTCTCTCTCTCTCTCTCTCTCTCTCTCTCTCTCTCTCTCTCTCTCTCTCTCTCTCTCTCTCTCTCTCTCTCTCTCATCCCTCATCCCTCATTCTCTCAAACACCCCTGCTCCTCAGACTCAGTCTCTCAGTCCCTTACTAACACCCCCGTTCTGGCCGTGTCTCCCTCCTGCAGAAGCTGAAGAGCCTAGTGGAGCAACACGGGGAGAAATGGGAGGTGATCGCCGGGTGGTTCCTGGACAGAAGTGATGTACAATGTCAGCAGAGGTGGCACAAGGTGGTCAACCCGGAGCTGGTGAAGGGCCCGTGGACAAAAGAGGTAAGGGGGAAGAGTTGATGGAAGGGTGAGGGGAGAAGGAAGGGGTGTGTCAATGTAAGAGAGAGGGGTGGTGTGGAATGGTGTTAAGAGGTAAGGGGAGGGAGGAAGGGGCGTTGAACTAAGAAGGAAGGGAGACGAAGGGTGTGAGAGAAGGAAGAGAGAGGGAATGGAAGGAAACGAGTCGAAGGAGGGGGAAGGGGAAGAGGACCCTTGACTAAAAACGTAAGGGGAAGGAAAGAAGGAAGGGTATTTTGACGTCTCCAGGGGTCTAGACAAAGAAATAAAAAGAAAATCAGGGATGAAGGGTCGTCTTTATGTCTTCAAGGGTCTGGACTAGGGAAGCAAGGGTTTAAGACGCTGAAGAAGGGACCCTGAACTGAAGAAGTGAAGCGAAGGAAAGGAAAGGTAATTTTAAGTTCCCTGAGCTGGTGAGAGAGGAAAGAAGGACTTCAGATGAAAAAGAAGGAAAGAAAAGGGAAGACTCGTTGGTATCTTGAAGGAACGCTGACGAAGGAAGAGGAGAGAAGAGGAGAAATATCAGTTTCATCATTGACTGACCACTGTTCAACACTCAGCTGGGGAAGAAGGGAGGGAATGTCTTAAATTTGAAGTTTTGCTATTTATTTCAATTTGGGTCGTATTTAGAAACTGCTCTCTCTCTCTCTCTCTCTCTCTCTCTCTCTCTCTCTCTCTCTCTCTCTCTCTCTCTCTCTCTCTCTCTCTCTCTCTCTCTCTCTCTCTCTCTCTCTCTCTCTCTCTCTCTGTTTCTTATTTCATTTCTCTTAATCGTGTTAGGAAGACCAGGGGAGAGAGAGAGAGAGAGAGAGAGAGAGAGAGAGAGAGAGAGAGAGAGAGAGAGAGAGAGAGAGAGAGAGGTCTACATAAAAAAGGGTAGGCTGGAGAGGCAAGGAAAAAAAAACGAAAAGGGTGAAAAAAGGAGAGAGAGAGAGAGAGAGAGAGAGAGAGAGAGAGAGATGAAACAGGAAATATGATAAATCTCTCTCTCTCTCTCTCTCTCTCTCTCTCTCTCTCTCTCTCTCTCTCTCTCTCTCTCTCTCTCTCTCTCTCTCTCTCTCTGCAACAGGTCCTTCGAGATCCTTTCTATAGGCTTGACAAAGAGGCCTATACACGCTGAGAGAGAGAGAGAGAGAGAGAGAGAGAGAGACAGAGAGAGCATCTTTTATAATAACCATGAAATTATTAGTTATATTCCTCTCTCTCTCTCTCTCTCTCTCTCTCTCTCTCTCTCTCTCTCTCTCTCTCTCTCTCTCTCCGTGGGAGTTCCCATGAAGGGTCTAGAGAGGACGGGAGGGAGAGGTGAGAGGGGACAGGGAAAATCTCTCTCTCTCTCTCTCTCTCTCTCTCTCTCTCTCTCTCTCTCTCTCTCTCTCTCTCTCTCTCTCTCTCTCTCTCTCTCTCTCTCTCTCTCTCTGATTTTTCGCGAAGTTGTTAGAGAGAGAGAGAGAGAGAGAGATGGAGGGAGAAATAACGAAAGAGAAGAGATGGAAGAAGAAAAAGAAGAGAGAGAGAGAGAGAGAGAGAGAGAGAGAGAGAGAGAGAGAGAGAGAGAGAGTAGGGACCAACCAGGATTCCCTCCATTGAACCCGACCTATTTCATCCCTCTCCCTCTCCCTCTCCTCTCCCTCTCTCTCCCTTTCTCTCCCTCCTCTCCCTTTCATACCTATGCCATGTGGAGGGAGGGGGGAGGGAAGAGGGGCTGTGGTTGCGTCACGGTGTGTTTGAAGGGAGAGAGAGAGAGAGAGAGAGAGAGAGAGAGAGAGAGAGAGAGAGAGAGAGAGAGAGAGAGAGAGATTTGGGAAGATTAATTTTTTCATTTGATTTGTCTTGGTAACTGGATCTCTCTCTCTCTCTCTCTCTCTCTCTCTCTCTCTCTCTCTCTCTCTCTCTCTCTCTCTCTCTCTCTCTCTCTCTCTCTCTCTCTCTCTACCTGTCCAATAGATAACCCTTCCTTCTTCACTTCTTTCTCCTCCTCC
>NC_087179.1:17234379-17251879 GCF_035594125.1 Scylla paramamosain | reverse complement strand
CTATCTCCATTTTTCTGTCCATCTAACTCCACCTCTATTTTTGCATATGTTCTATTAGTCTACTCATGTATCTATCCATTTACCCATCCATGTCATTCTGTCTCTAATGCCACCCTGCACACAGCCACAGACACCCACCCACCTGGAGGACATCACAGAGATTATCCGGAAGGACACAGAGAAGGAGCGCTCCAAGTTTGAGACCCCAGCCTCCGCAGGCACTGTCCCTCGTAACCAGGTGGGGCAAAAGGTGGGCAGGAGGAACAAATGTTGTTGAGTTAGAACAGGTTGAGCCAAGTAAGTAAGTAAGGAAGGTTAGGAAAGGTGCAGTTGGGTTGGGTTTGTTTGGTTAGGTTAGATTAGGTTAGGTTAAGGTAGTTACTTTGTATAGGGTTTGACGTGTTTGGTTTAGGTTAGGTTAGGTTAGGTTAAGGTAGAGTTCATTTGTATAGGGTTTAATTTCTTTGGGTTATGTTGGCCTAAGCCTTTCACCACTGTGGTCATCTTTTCATTTGTTTGTTTGATAAGGGCAGGCTTGTGTGCGGCACAGAGAGTTTGGGAGTAAAGTAGAAGCTTAATGAGGAAGTGACATTCAGGCTCCCCAAGAAAAACAAAGAGAAATAACTCTCTCACAGCATTCCCATCCTACATATGACTGCAATGTTGTGATGCCTTCCTATTTATTTATTTATTTATTTTTGTATCAGTCTATCCCACTCTCACATATTCTGCTTCCCCATGACCACACTCTTGCTCTCTCTCTCCAGCAGTCCAGCATTTGTGACAGTGGTTACGGGACACTGAAACGCAAGGCTCCTCCGTCCTCCAACAACGCCGGGGGCAAGGAGAACTCCCCCAGCAAGAAGGCACGCAAGGCTCTCCTCCACTCCTGGTCCACCCCAGGGGAGATACAAGTCCCAGGGTTCCGCTCCGAGCCTCTCGCACTCATGCCCGAGACACCAGTAAGTTAGATGTAGATGGCACACTGCCTGCTACTTTTACTTGTCTTATTTAGGGGTTAGAATTACTGTACAGTTCAATGTGACTTTTTATTAATTTTTTTTTTTTTTTTTTTTTTTTTTTATCTCTGTTCTCTCATCCTTTCTTTTCACATTTTATTTTTCTCTCATTTATTTTGGGTTTAGAATTACTGTACAGTTCAGTATTTTTTTTTATAACTTTTCTTTTATCTCAGTTCTCTGATCCTTTCTCTATTTTTTTTCTTTTTTCTCCTGCTACCTCCTCAGTAGTCCATGAGACTGCCCTTTCCCACCAGTGGCTGATTGGGGTGAAGGTGTGAATGGTGTGTGTGTGTGTGTGTGTGTGTGTGTGTGTGTGTGTGTGTGTGTGTGTGTGTGTGTGTGTGTAGTGCTTTGTCTGGCCTCTCTATGTAGGATTGCTGGCCTTCTAGTTTTTGCTATTCCGCACTTGTTCAACTTCTCCCTTGCTCCACATTAACACACCACTCGTCTCTTTCACCTCCATGTCTGCTGTTCTCTACGTATTCACTCTTTCAATGCATTAACCAATCACTTCTCTTCTGCCAGAGCAAGAGCCTGATTGGAGACTCGTCCGTCCTCTTCTCCCCTCCCTCCATCATCCGAGACACCCTTCCGGAGGAGACTCACCCTCTCAACTCCCCTTCAATCCTTCCCGACAAGACCACCAAGAAGGTAAGACACACATGCGTACAGAACCATCCGTATTCATGTATGGCAAATGTCAATATCTGTGTATGAAGTGTACTAGAGGTCATGATTATGGTTGTGACTTGTAGGTAAGGATATATACAGTAAGAGAAGGAGAGAATGATTTCTTTCCTCTTTTTCCCTCTCTGTCCATATCTCCCTCCTCTGTCCCAGTAAGGAGTGAATGGCAGGCGTATCAGTAGCATCTTTTTGGTCTTGTCGAGTAGAAGTAGCTGTAGTGGACTCCTGCCTTGGTACAGCACGCAGTAGGCTGTAGTCTCCAGTACTTATTAGATGCACCGTGATGCACATCTGACCGAACCACACCACAGTACCCACATCCTGTCTGGGGGATTGTAATGACTGAGTGAGATCTCAGTACCTGGTGGCTGAATCATTCTAAAAGGTTCATCAGAAGCAAATCGAAGGTACAGAAGAGCAAATCACTGGATAAATATGTTGAAAAATGTAGCAAGTGAAGTGTGAAGTGGGAAAGCTGCCTATTTAGTCATAGCTCCTAAGAGAAAGGTAGTGAGATTTAATTTTTTCACTCATGATCTTGAAGCCTTTCTGAAAGATGGTGAATATTTACACAGCAGTCAGTTATCACTAGCTGGCTGTTGTTTGTTGCTGAACGTCATGTACTAGACAGGTGGTGAGTGAAAAGGCCTTTACCCTGCAGTGGCATTGTAGAGGTGGAAGTGGATGACGAGGGTGATGAATGTGCAGCATGGGACTAAAAGTGTCATGTAGCAGCAAGTTACATTACGAAAACTCAATAAGTTAGTGTGCACTACTTTGAATGTCTGATGCATCTTGCAGCTCAGCACCTCACTCATAACACTGAAAACAACAATGGGTTCACTGTAACATCAGCACTAACTACAATCTTGCCTCGGTGTTACAATAGATGAGCACCTCAGTTAAGTTCAGCACTTTGAATAATGTTGTGGTTATTGTATCAACAGCAATACCATCTCACCCACAGCACTTGCCTCTAATGTTGCTCTCACTTCACATACCAATGCCAATCAATGAAAGCACCCTGCACCATTGCACCCCAGCACATTGGCTGCGAGACATCAATCTAAGGAGTGAAGCCTGAGAGAGGAGGAGAGAGACCAATAACAATTCTGCGGACAATATTTTTTCATGTTTCTATTTTTCTGGTTCCCATCTCTGGCTATCCTGGTAGTAGTACAGTATGAGTAGCTTGTATGTTTGCGGTGATAATACTGTATAATAGTAGCAGTAGAAGTAATGGTACTGCTATGTCTTGTAGGCATGCATGCAGTATTTCAGCTCCAATCTCAACACCAGGTATACGACACAACAGCACAGCCACTGACGGAAAACAGTAGACGTAGCAGTAACAGCCATTGACAGCTGTGAGGGAGTGGTAGGATGATAAAACCATGGAGAATCAAAACAATTAAGAGGGAAGAGCACCAGTTGGTAACACCCGTGACTAAATAAGAGAGAAAAGTAACATCCTATAAACACTTGTAGATTGATCAGTATACAACCATTGAAAGAAGAAAGAAAGAAAATGTTGCAGCAGAAAAATTATTGAATATTAGAAGCTGCAACATTTGGTAAAACTATGACTTGTATTCAGAAACACTTTGCTGTCTCACCGCAACTATTTTCCAAGGCCGCAGAGATGATTAGCCGGATTCTTGAAGAGTGTTCCTTTTGATAATGTGGAAATCTTGTCGACCTGTCACTAGAACCATAAAAACACACTTAAAAAACCCATGTCACTTCAACTAGAGCCTCTTGAAAATAGTCCTGTTGCTGGCAGAAGTGTTTCAGAATGTGATCCTGTCAATGAACTGGAGACTTGTTGTTCTTGTCTTTTTGTATTGAGAGGGTCACACTGTTTCCCTTCCTTCCTCCCTCCACCACCACACATTCTCTCTCAACGCTGGTCCATCCCTCCCTCCACCAGCCGAGCGAGCCAGTAATTGGTTGCGTTAAGCGGATTGCCTTCTCTGACGGCCAGACCAGCAAGGCCACCCTGTCCAAGGTAAACCACCGCCTGCTGACAGTCACACCTCCTGTCACCACCCCTGTCGTCTCTCTAACACATTGCCTCACTCATCACCACCACTGCCTCCCTCATCACCACCTGTCATTGATCCTGCCATTGCTATAACACATTATCAGCATCATTATTGCCTCCCTCATCACTACTTGTCATCACTCATGTCATCACCACCACTACCTCCCTCATCATCTGTCATCGCTCCTGCCATTGCTCTAACACTTTGTCACCATCACCATTGCCTCCCTCATCACCTGTCACTGCTCCTGCCATCACAGCAACATTGTCACCATCACCATTACCTCATGATCACCACTTGTCACCACCACTGTCACTCTTCACCACCCTAACCTCACATTAGGCAGCAAGTGAATCATCATTTACGAATTGTCAAGTTTAGAATAGTGATTTTTATCTTTTGAGTACATTAAGAAATATCTGAAAGAAATTAAAAGATCAAGTGAAAAATTATTGAGTGTTTTTTACTGTTAGTTTTTATTTTGTTATTATTATAATTATTTTTATTCATTCATTTTTAAGGAATGTAACTCCTTTGTAAATCCTGATTCACTCGTGCTATCACTGTTGCCTCTCGTGTACTTCTGCCACATTCACTGCAACAACCATCACCAACACTATTGTCAATACTACATTCACTGCAGCCATTGCTACTAACACAACCACCACTGCAAATACTTCTACCTCTGCTACATTCACTACAACCATCACTGCTAGCACTTCTACCACAACTGCTGCCACTGCAACTCTTCACCATCACCACCACCATCACCACCATGACCAGTAACAAAACATATGGCGTGCTTTCCAGCGTCACCCCACAATCACTCCTCTTCATCGGACTCATCATCACCACCAATAATATCGCTTGTGTTATTTTTATGGTTTTATTTTGTTGACATAACGGCATTCTTTTCTTTGAGTTTTGTTTTGTGCATGTTTTGTTATTTTTCTCCTTTTCAGTCTTGTTCATGAGTAAAATGGTATACTAGTCTGTTTTATTCATCCTCACTTTATTTCTTGCATCCACTCTGCCCTTGTTCTTTTGTTTGGTTTTATTTTCCTCAGGATTATGTCCCACAGCTTACTCTTTGTATCATTTACTTTTTTCATTTTTGCATTTGGCTTTTGTGCTCGATTCAAGGCCTTTATTTTGTTCTCTTGGCATTGTAACACCTCTCCCTTCACTGCTTACTCCCACCCCCAGCTGTTGTACTGCAAGGTGGTCATGTGCCACCACTGAACATTAAAGGAGGGATCTGAGGATGGGTGGGATTCATTTTACCTTCCCTCTCTCCTCTTAATGTATGCACGTCTAAATATATCCAATAATTTTAATGAATAATTCACCTTTGTCCCAAGCATTAAGTTATTCATTATTTGTAAATAATATTTTCAGTTTCTTTTATTTTGGTTTATCTTGTTTTATTTATTTTGTGTAGTTTAAGTGAACACCAGTAGTAATAGTTGTGAAAGCAGTAGGTGGGTGTAGGTGTGCATTGTGACACACCTACACCCATTACTATAATCTGTGTCTTCATCTGTTCGTCTTGTTCATCCTTCCCTTCCATATCTCGACCTTGTCATCTTTCACCCCTTATTTCTCTTTTACCTTTATTCCTTACTTCTATCAACTACCTTCCTCCTATCTCTTCTGTGTCTCACTTCCTTCTGTAATAGTTCTTCCTGTTCCTCTCATATTCTTCCTATTCCTTCTCTCCTGTCAGTCACCTTCCTCTTATCTTGTACTACTAACCTTCTATCATCCCTTTGCCTTATCTCGCATTCTATCCTTCACTATCCCTCCTACCAGTCTCTGTTTCTTTAACTTGCGTCATTCTTTTCCGTTTGTCCATCAGTCTACTTTCATCCTATCCCTTCCATATCTTTTTTATTGTCATCCTTCCCCGTTTCTCTCATGCTCATCCTTTTACTTCTCCCACCCTCCCATAAGTGCATGAATAAATAGACCATCGTGTATTCACTCTCTTTATCCTCTTCCTGTCACTGCAAACCATCAGCTTGATGTACGGTGGGAGATGGTGGCCTGTGGAAAGACGGAAAACCAGCGACGTCTGACAGAACAAGCACGCCAGTTCGTCACCCAGAACACGACACTCAAGCCGCGCTCCCTCAACCTGTAGAAGAGGAGTGTGAGAGCAAGAACAGCCACACATGCAGGCAGGGAAGCATGCAAGAGAAACACAGCAGTAGCAGGAGGTTGTAGTGATGTGGCTCTGAATACCCACTGAGAAACACAACAGTAGCAAGAAGCAGTGATGAGGGTGGCTATGTAAGTGCCCCTCTAGAAATAAGTAGTAGAGGTTGTGTTGATGGTGATGTTTCACTGACAGATGCCTTCCATAAGCACACTGGGAAAAGCATGGTAACAACAGCAGAGGCACAGAAGCAGCACCAAGAGGCAGTGATTTTTGTCATAAACACACCAGGAACTCTTACAGTAACTTAGACAGCAGTCAGACACACTGAAAGAGTTGTGAAGGAGTACAATGTTGGTGTTAGTGGTCGACTGAGTGAGTGAGCGAGAGTTGGTAGTGCCTTACAAACACATCGGAACCAGAGCAGGACTGACAAAAGGTTCTGATTTCTGGTTCTAGTGATGGGGCAGTATAGTATTATCACACCACCAGTATACAGTGTTGCTGGGGTGAGGGCAGTAGCTTGGAAAAGGTGATGGTGTGTACTTAACTGATCATGAGTCCTAATCTTGGGGTCTCTAGTGGAATATATCCACCTTGTAGTGTTGCAGTGGTGTGAAGGTGTAGTGTTGTGTCTAAGGTCCCTCAAGTGTTGCTGTGTTCTGGTGTTAGCGTTGCACATTGCCCACTGATCGTACGACACAAAACACAAAAGATTTAGATTAAGCTTGTGGTTATAGTCTAGATTTCACCTCACAAGTACAAGCCAACACATAAACACACATAAACATACAAAATGAAGCATCAGAACAAAAAAGGTATCCCATCCTGCTGTATCTATGTATATCCACTGTCTACTGTGTGTTATGGATTACTCTGCGTGCATGTGTGTGTTCTTGCAGATTTTATGTACCGTTGAGAGAAGAAGAAATGAAGAGAGAAGGAGGAAGATAGAAGGAGAATGAGGTGTAGAAGGAGGAGCAGAGGAGTAGAGCTTTGAGTACCTTAAGTAAGAGTAGTGTTGACTGGATGGTTAGTTAGCATATAGCAAGGTTAGTGTTGGGGATGGCGGTCTGCTGAGATGCTGGGATACGTGTGTTTGTGTGTGAGAGGTGTTCAGATGCACTTCTACACTTCAGTAAGCTTGTGTTCGGCTGTGATATGTGCAGCCAGGGCAGTATACTGACAAATTCCGTTTATCTGTCATGCATCACGTCGCTGAGTTAAATATTTGAAGCTGGGTGCCTGTTTCTAAATGTGGGTCTAGGGAAGTAGCAACTACTAATGCCCTGTGCGAGTCTGTCCCTTGCTCTCTTTCACTGTCTCTTGGGGTCTCAGTTTTTCTCTCTGTCATCCATTCACAAGTCTATCTCTTTCGCTCAGCCTTGCTCTCATACAGTCTCTTGTTGTCTCGGTTCTTGTCTCTGTCTCTCTGTTCATCCATTCACAAGTCTGTCTCTCTAGGCCTTGCTCTCTCTTACTGTCACTTGCAGTCTTGGTTTTTCTTTGCATCTCTCTCTTCATGGCTTCACACAGCACACAGTCCCTCA
Source organism: Scylla paramamosain (assembly GCF_035594125.1). Lineage (NCBI taxonomy): Eukaryota > Metazoa > Arthropoda > Malacostraca > Decapoda > Portunidae > Scylla > Scylla paramamosain. The sequence goes on along the minus strand of NC_087179.1, from coordinate 17,244,417 downwards.
GCCTCAGCAAGCACCCCTGTCCCCATTAGGGTGTACATTTAGAGAAAGTCCCAGTTATGAAACCAAAGGATACAGGGCCCCATTGAGGGAGGGTGGGAGGGGGGAGGGTGTGGGCTGAGGCAGGTCACGCAGGTTAGGCAGGCTTACCTCACCATGTGGACAGAACAGGATGAAGTAGCAGGAAGAGGAGGAGGAGGAGGAGAGAGGGGAAATGAGTGGTGGTGATGGTGGTGATGACGGCACTGTGAGTGTTATTTTTTGTTGTTTTTTCTTGCACCTTTTGCTGTTTTTACCTGCAGAGTTGATATTTTTTGAGGGCACTCCCTGGGGAATATATTATATACTACTACACTAATCAGTTTAACTTGGCGGTGCCCCGGGCTGGTGTCTTTTCAAGTGCGGGTGAATACTACTACTGCAGTCTGTCGGGAAGTCAGCGGAGGTAGATTATTGTTAGTTTCTCGCGCACCCAATCCAACCTGAATGTTTTTTTATATAGATTTTTTTATTTGTATTTATATTTTTATTTCTATTTTTTTGTACCTTGAGGTGGAATGTTAACTTTTAATGCATTTAATTTTTTAGGCTGCCCAAAATTCTTAACTGAGTTTTGAGAATCTGTTATTATTTATTTTACTTATCTAATTTTTTTTTTTTTTTTTTTTAACTCTGGTGTAGTGAGTCTGGTGGTGTCTGGTGGAGCACGAACAAAGGTTACTGTAAATCTGTGAATGCATGTAGTCGTAAAAACAAACAGACAATGACTCTGTGTACTTTGTGTCCCGTGTCCTGTTTTTGTTTACTTGTAGTTGTTTGTGTTATTACTCTATTGATCATTCGCCATCAGACTTGCTGCTTTTTATTCTTTATTATTTCTATTTATTGTTTTCTCATCCTTTTGTGTCACACGCAGTTCTTTGGTTTCAGGTTTTTAATTTTGTCGGGCTTATAATTGTTTTATTTTATTTATCTTTTTATCCCCTCAAGGAGAACATTGAATATGGCTTTAATTTACATCCCTCTCCTAATACTAGAAGCATCACTATTATCATTATTGTAACTATTCTCCACACACTATTACTTTTACTACTACAACTACCACTACAACAACCAATACCGCTATTATATTATCATTACTACTACTACTACTACTACTTCTGTGTATCATTAATATTATGTGTGTGTGTATAGCATTTCATATATATGGCATTGTGTAGTAGGTTGTGTAGAGTCTATTGCATTCATTTTATGTTACTTTAAAACAAACAAAAAAATTATACAACTGAAGAGCATCACTGCACGCCCACTTCCCTGTGTCACTCACCCTTGTCGCTCAGTAAGTCGAAGATGTATAGAGTGTCTAGTGTATTACCTGTACGTTGTGTCTCCCCTTTCAGCGGAGAACACATTTTCATTCCAATTTGCTGCAGTGAAATGTGTGCACTGATTGGTGTGTTGGGGTGGCACACAAGGGTGGATGTGCAGTAGTGCTCTGGATAAACTGGTAGAGTAGTGTTTACCATATAAGGAGAGAAGAGAAGAGAGAAAAGAAAAGAATGGGAGGAAAATGAAAGAGGAGAGAGGAAATATCTTCAAACTTTGCCTGAGGGAGAAAATATGGTGTAATTCTGTGGGTGGGCAAAGAGAGAGAGAGAGAGAGAGAGCTGTAGGGGGAGGAGACAGTGAGCGATGCCGTGCTGAAAAATCCATGAAATTGAAATACTGTGGCTGAAGACAAAAAAAAAAAAAGGAAGGGAGAAAAAGAGAAAAGTACATCACCAAAGAAATTAAGAAATTAAATGTACATAACACAAAGTGTGGAGACAAATCAGCTGACAAATCAGGGGGGAAAAAATCTATATAGCAAGGCGTCCATAGGAAATCTTTGCTTATAATGACATCGCATATGTTGCCAACGCCCACCCACACCTGAAAGAAAGAGAAGACGGGTGTGTGTTCCTGCCTCGAGTAGAAGCTGGAGACAAACGAAGGATGAAAAATGAAGTAAGGGAAGAGCTCTACATATATTAACCCCTTGGAAAGAAAATGAAAGGGAATGTGCACACTGCAGGACCTGCCCCGAATCATTCCTTTACCCGCCCTGGTCATGCTTGCTCCCAGGCTAAAAGAATGTTCTGAGGTGCTGCGCTTTACGGATTGGTGGTGTTTCTTTTAGGGTTGGTACACTCCTCTATGCTTTAAGAGGCAGGTAAAGGAATGGTTGTCCAGGTGGTTGGTTGGTTTGTGACCCCAGCATTGCAGTTTAATACCAAGTGCTTCTTTCCCATGTTTATTTGTTCAAGTGAGCTTGTAATGTTTGTTTTCACCTATATATGTATAGCTTAAGAGCCAACTATGCATTCACCTCATATACACACGCCAAAAAAAAAAAGTATATACGTTTATATATAATTATATATATATATGTAAAGAATTTTACAGTTACTGCTATAACTACTACTACTTCTACTACCATATCTACTTTAACTATTGCTATTACTACTTTTACTACTATTACTACTACTTTTAACTGTTACTACTACTTTTTATTACCATTTTTACAACTACTTATAACTACCACTACTAGTACTACTACTATTTTAACTGCTACTATACTACTACTACTACTACTATTACTACTACTACTACTACTACTACTACTACTACTACTACTATGACTACCACCACATTTAATAAAAATTAAGCATTTACACCAAGTGGCATTAGGAGCAGAGAGCTTTTCTTGTGTATTCCCTAAACAAAAAAAGAAAATTACTCTTTCTGTTGTTTCACTCATAATCATCATCATCACCATTACTACTGTTATTATTGCTTGTGCTGATGGTAATTAATAGCAGAGATTCTTCACGAGCCAGAACACTGTTACAGCTGCCTGACTGCATCTAGACTTGAGAGATGATACAGAGACAATAGATGGTTGAGAGATGTAGGTTTATGCCAGCACCTCTTGGCTGTTTAGGAACTGTGAGTTGTCTTGTTACAGTCTCCATTGACCACTGCATAAGAAAATAAGGGAAGTTGCAAGAAGACATCAGACCTACACGTGGCAGTCCCTGTATATTAAACTTGCCTGACTGTATCCACCCATCCTCCTCATCTCTAAATTTGTGTAATCTTTTAAAACTCAGCACTAACGACCCAATCCCTAAGTCTGTACCAATGCCACTCTAGTGATTCTTGTAGGCCTGTATGGGGTTGAGGTTGGAGTGAGGGTGAGAATTAACTTAGTCATCATGAAAGGGTACAGTTTAAATGTCAGGTTTTGATAGTATAGTAGTGATGATGGTAATAGTGATAATGGTGATGATGATGATGGTGATACTTAGCCAAATATGCATTGAACAACAGTGCATATGTAACAAGGCACTATTGATAAGTTAGGTTTTCTCTCCTAGTCATGACTGCAGAAACTCTCTCTCTCTCTCTCTCTCTCTCTCTCTCTCTCTCTCTCTCTCTCTCTCTCTCTCTCTCTCTCTCTCTCTCTCTCTCTCTCAGTAATGGAAGTGATATATACAATTTCACTTTATTTCATGTCATAGAATACATTTTCTGCTGTCATTTTTTTGTTCAACCTGTTTTCATTGCTAGTACGTATTGTTGTTGTTTTGCATCCATTGGCTTAACGTGTGTATGTAAAAAGTACTTGTCACCGTTTCTTCCCCTTTCACGTGCACAGAGTGGGTGTGGTGGTGGTGGTGGTGGTCTGTGTGCGTTCCGGCAGCTTTGACTTGGCACCTCTTCTCTCCTGATGCCCCAGTTTGTAGCTTCCAGGTGAAATATTGATATTTATTTGTACTGATTTGACGGAGAAAGAAAATAATAATATAAAAAAAATAAATACTCCCACTTAATTGGTCCTGATTGAGAGCTGAATAAATAAAATAATGGCTATTTGCTCTTATTTTCCTTGGTGTGGCTTGTTTGTGTGTTGAGTTTGCGCTTCTTGCCTTGGTTACTAGTGGTTGGTCGGCTATGGGCGGCCACAGACTTAATTAGCCGGGTTCTCAAGAGTGATTCTTCTATTGATAATCAAGACATTTCGTTGATCTTTCACCGGAACTATATAAATAGTCTGAGAAACTCGTGTCACTGCAACTAGAGCCTTATGAGTGCAGTGAGGTGATTCAGAACATGGTGCAAGCTGTGGTGGCGTGCACAGGACTGTGTTTCCTGCAGCATTCAGGTATCAGTGCACAGGGATACGTGTACTGTTGTAGATTGTAAGTGTTCCTTCAAGAAAACTTTACTTTATTGTTTCCACGTCTCTGAAATTTGTTTCGTTTCGTGTTGGCGATTCGAGAGAAAAAAAAAGTGCTGTTTTTTTTAGCTAATATATTTATCTGCCTTGGATCACATCTCTTCCTTTACACAGTGCATAAATTAATACTTATAAGTGTTGGTTTTCGTAATCCATCGTTATCATGTCAGTTCTTTAAGTCTCTAAGTTTCGTCTCGACAGAGTGAAGCAGCGGCTGAAGAAACACAGCAGTCGGCAATCAGTTGTGACCAGAAGTGCTGTGTTGTCCAGGGAGCAGCAGGACCCTGAGTGGCGATCTGGCAACTGTTGTTGTGACAGTAGTGAACACCTCAACGGAAAGAACACGATGTATGGACCGGTAAGTCATTCATTGTTTTAGGGCAGTGATTCTCAAACTGTGCGCCGCCTTAATTTCTTTGATAGTTCAGCGTTCTTAAATTTGTGGCTGTCAGTAGGCCTGCACTGCACCACCACAGGGTTGGCGCGCCCCTAAGTCGAGATGCAGCTTTAGCGCACCACCAGTAGCACAGTCTGAGAACCACTGTTTTAGTGTTGTTATTTTCCTTGGCAGTGCTCACTCATTTTGCTGGTGAGTTTGGCTGTTGTTGAAGGTATGGTTAAGTTCTTAATAATAAAACAATAAGTGTAGTATATTATATATTTTATACAAATCTTACGTATAAAACAAACTATACATATTTTGTATTGTTACGTGACACTGACACCCACACAGGCTGTGACTGGCTGCCAGGCCTCACCAACCCTAGAACCTTGGTCAGGGACATCGTGTGTGTGTGTGTGTGTGTGTGTTTGCGCTTACGCACATGCACGAGGGCAGTTTGGCGTTCGTGGACGGTGTGTCATGATGAACAGCCACACGGCGCCCACGCGCAGTGGCAGGAATGGTGCTGAAACGCGAAGGCGAAGAGACGGAAGAATAAAGAAGGTGAAGAGTTCCACGGTCTCCAAACTCGACATGGTAAAGTCAGCCGGCCAACAGTCCTGTTTACCTGAGCATGGCATCACTCAGTAAAGAGCCTGACCAATGCCATTTCTTCCCACCTGCGAGCCGGATGACCTTATTGTGTAGACCATGGACAGTCTAGTCCACCTCCTCCATACGTGAGGCATCCTCGTCATCACCTTCCAGCGGCGGCAAGTCGTCCATTGGGTTGGTGGTGTCGTCAGGGATGGCTGTCAGGTCCTCGTCGTCAATGCCCAAGCCGAGGCTGATCATGCGGTAGATGCGGGAGGCATGCACGCCAGGGTCCTCCAGGTTGAAGCCTGAGGCCAGCAGGGCTGTCTCGTAGAGCAGCATGACAAGATCCTTCACAGATTTGTCATTCTTGTCAGCATCAGCCTTCTGGCGGAGAGTCTCAATGATGCTGTGGTCAGGATTGAGTTCGAAGTGCTTCTTTGCACTCATGTATCCCATGGTAGAGGTGTCCCTGAGCGCCTGTGCCTTCATGATGCGCTCCATGTTGGCAGTCCAGCCATACTGAGAGGTGACAATGCAGCATGGTGAGGTCACCAGCCTGTTGCTCACCACCACCTTCTCAACACGCTTGTCCAAGATGTCCTTTACAACCTTGCACAAGTTTTCGAATTTGGTCTTCTGTTCCTCCAGTTTCTTCTTCTCGTCTTCATCCTCGGGGAGTTCCAGACCCTCCTTGGTGACAGACACAAGCTGCTTGCCGTCATATTCCTTCAGCTGTTGGATGCAATACTCATCGATGGGATCGATCATGTACACCACCTCGAAGCCTCCCTTCTTCACCCTCTCCACGAAGGCAGAGTTGGCCACAGCTTCACGATTTTCACCAGTGATGTAGTAGATCTGCTTCTGGTTCTCCTTCATACGAGACACATAATCTTTGAGCGATGACATTTCGTCTCCTGAGGCAGAGGTGTAGAAACGCAGGAACTCAGCCAGCTTCTTGCGGTTGGTGGAGTCCTCGTGGATGCCCAGCTTGATGTTCTTGGAGAAGTTGTCGTAGAACTTCTTAAAGGATTCTTTCTCCTCCACCAGCTCCTCGAAGAGCTCCATGGCCTTCTTGACCAAATTCTTACGAATAACCTTGAGAATCTTGTTCTGCTGCAGCATTTCTCGGGAGATGTTGAGAGGAAGATCCTCAGAGTCTACCACACCTGTGATGAAATTCAGGTACTCGGGAATCAGCTCCTCGCAGTTGTCCATGATGAAGACACGACGCACGTACAGCTTGATCTTGTTCTTCTGTTTACGGTTCTCAAAGAGGTCGAATGGCGCACGGCGAGGCACGAACAGAAGTGCCCGGAATTCCAGCTGTCCCTCAACGCTGAAATGCTTGATGGCGAGGTGGTCCTCCCAGTCGTTGCTGAGAGAGCGATAGAATTCACCGTACTCTTCCTGGGAGATGTCGTCAGGGTTGCGGGTCCACAGGGGCTTGGTCTTGTTCAGCTCCTCGTCGTCAATGTACTTCTCCTTCACGGTCTTGAACTTCTTGGCCTTCACGACATCCTTGTCTGCATCCTCGTCAGCTCCTACGTCCTCTACCTTGGGCGCGTCAGTTTTTTCATCTTCTTTCTTCTCTTCACCTTCCTTGTCTTCTTCATCGTCATCGGGGACTTGCTGCACGGAGAGAGAAAGACATGGATTACCAACTAAATTATCAATTGTAGGCATCAGATTTTCCCATCAGAATTATCCTACACGTTAAATACACTATAACTAGCTTCTATGTGTATTTGTTTTCATACTGACTGCCATCATGTGAAGCTATGCGTCAAGTCAAGTCAAGTTGCACTCATACACCTCATAACACTTAAATATTCAATCGCTTCATAATACTTTAAACGTTGGCAATATTCAGGTCATCTCGTCTGACACTCACCTTGTCCCTCTCCTTCTCCACCATGAGCTTGATGGGGTAGCCAATGAACTGTGAGTGTTTCTTGACCACCTCCTTGATGCGGCGCTCCTCCAGGTACTCGGTTTGGTCCTCCTTCAGGTAAAGAGTGATCCTGGTGCCTCTCTGCAGTGGCTCCTCTGTCAAGCGCAAACATAACAGTCAGTGACTTGTCTAGGCTATCAATATTGTTTACGTTTGTTTCACCAAATACTTAGAGAATGAGAAAGAGGAAGGATATAGTGCAGAAGAGCAGTGCCTACCTTTGTTTGGTCTGATGGTGAAGGAGCCACCTGCCGCAGACTCCCACGTGTACTGCTCGTCATCGTTGTGTTTGGAGGTGACCACCACCCTGTCAGCCACCAGGTAGGCTGAGTAGAAGCCTACGCCGAACTGACCAATCATGGAGATGTCGGCACCGGCCTGCAGTGCCTCCATGAAAGCCTTTGTGCCAGACTTGGCGATGGTACCCAAGTTGTTTACCAGGTCAGCCTTGGTCATGCCAACACCGCTGTAACACAAGTCATGCTGAGCCCAGACTGAACATGAGTGTAGCTCACCAGATGGCGACAGATCTTCAGGGTTTTCTTTTCGGACAGGACAGGTGGAGGGCTTGAAGACACCAGGCATGTCACCCTGCCACCCTTCCGGCGCAAATTATTTCATCATGTAATACTGAGGACCACAAACACTGCCTTACTTAGGTGATGATAGTGAATAAACTTTAAATGAAGAGAACACAAGCAACTCATGGGTCAATCATGCCTATCACTCCTGCAGTTATCAAAATGGTTGTGTCTCACGCTTACGTGTCAATGATGGTGAGAGAACGTTCGTTCTTGTCCGGGATTATCTTGATATAAAGTTCCTTGCCACTCTCCAGCTTTGAGGGATCTGTGAGGGACTCGTATCGGACCTTGTCCAGGGCATCAGAGCTGTTGGAGATCAACTCTCGCAGGAAGATTTCCTTGTTGCTGTAGAAAGTGTTGATGATGAGGGACATAAGTTGGGCGATCTCCGCCTGGAAGGCGAAGGTTTCTACGTCCTCCATGGTGGCTGCTTTGGGTATCTGTGGAAAAGAGAGGACGGTTAGGCTGCAACATGGTAACGGATTGCACGGGTGGTCAATATTACCAAATCATCATTGAAAGAACAATGAAAATGAATGTAGGTGACTTTTTGCTGCTGATGTTTGTGTCGCTTCTGCTACTTTTGATGTGCACAGCACAGGCGATGCCCACACCACACCACCACCACCACCATCTGGCTGTCATACCCACACCCAGCCATCACCAACACCGTTACCATCCACAATCTTTCTCATCTACAAGCAGGTCACCAGGATGAGCTGTCACCATCGCGGAGTATTCTAGAACGCGAACCCCACGTGGCGTCAAGAGAGCAGAGGGAGAAAGAGAGCGGCGGCGGGGAGAGAGAGGGAGGGAGGGGGTGGGGGAATAGCTGTGTTACCCCTCGGAGTGTCAAAAATAACCTGAGGGCAACACACACACACACACACACACACACACACACTGCTGTAACATATCCCTTTCTAAAGCCTTTGAATTCACAATGTGTAATATATTTTGAGTAGTACTCTCTCTCTCTCTCTCTCTCTCTCTCTCTCTCTCTCTCTCTCTCTCTCTCTCTTATCCAAAATAAACGCGATAGATCAAGCGATACTGTAAAATTAACTGCATTAGCATAACAACATGAACGTAGAAAGAGGTGCGCTAAGATACTGAAGGAACAGTGAATGACAGGGTGGCACGCTGAGGAAACAGAATTCCTCACCAAACATGCGGTTAGTTTATTCGCGCCTCCTCTCTTCCCTTGGCGGCGCTCCCTGCAGCCACGTGCTCGCCACACTACGCTCCCGGCACAGTAGACAGGCTACCCATGTGCTACTAAGAATGTACTAATGGGAAAACTAACCTGGTATAAGAAATGCATGAATAAAACGAAAACTGGTGAACTAATTTGAACTCTTTTGAAAACTCGGGTAGACTGTTTTGGGTTTCCATCACTCAGGCTTATACTAGTTAGAGTCTTTTTCATGTAAATGTACTGAAGCTTGAAGAAATACCTAACACCTTAATACGGGAAAGGCTACCCCATGTTTTTTTTTTTTTTCATATCAGAGGGACACTGGTCTAGGACAGGAAAAATAGAAAATAAGTAAAGTAAAATATACTATTCGTTCAAGTACTATCTGTGAGAATATAAATAGATTACTGGTCTTGATCACTGATATATAAATGCAAACACAAGCTTTCATGTGTGTCTTGACGTGAAAGTACTGAAATATGAACAAGTCCGTGAAGTTATAATTAGACCAATGTAATGTAACACTCACCCAAGTATAGAGTGTGTGAAAATGTACAGTTCTCTCGTCTCGATCGTTTACGTTGCTACAAACACCGGTGCACCTAATGAAATGCGTGCGAGATCAAAGTGTATCGATAAAAATATATAAACTATGTCGCCCACCTACACCACTAAATATAACCCAAATATAAATACCTTTACACACGTCTGAAATTATGTAAAATATTAAACAAATCTATGGATGAGGATGATAAGACGTGAAGAAATAGGCAGGCATGTTTTATAATAGGGACTGACTGCCACGTGTAGGCCTGATGGCTTCTTGCAGCTTCCCTTATTTTTTTATGTTCTTAAACCCAGCGAAATCTAATGAAACTAAGAAAAATAGAACACTCACTAGAGAACACTAATGAAAAATACGAAAACCGGAATTAGTGAAACCAATAAAAAAGATGAACTCACCAAAGAACAACAGCGAAAGTACAAAGACTCCCACGTCGATAGATATTACGTCTATTTCCAACTACTGTCACTTCCCAAGCC
>NC_087179.1:17186879-17231879 GCF_035594125.1 Scylla paramamosain | reverse complement strand
GCATTTTAGTAATACAATTTAATGTAACTGATCGCAGACAATTTGACATCCTCTCAGTACTCCAGAAAGAAACAAACTAAAGAATAACCAATATAATGCGAAGCAATGCCAAAGAAAATAAACTTTATTACAAAACTTTTATTCTCCTTATTTACACAAATGATACACTTGTGAATTGGCTTACTATCTAACCGGTCTATACAACAAAAAATATGTAGAATGGAATGTGATGATACAATGGAATGGGATTGTATGTAATTAGGAAGATCTGCACGTATGCAGTCCAGGAATGTGATAATAATTTATATCCTTTAGACATACACGACGAAGGAAAACACCGTGAACTAGGGATGAGCTTTGGTATGCGGTGACCAGCACTGCTGTAACGCTTAGTCGACTTCCTCCATGCGGGAAGTGTCCTCTTCATCTTCCAGAGGTGGCATCTCCTCCACACTCTCGGCATTGTCCTCGGCAGGGGCATCATCCTCGTCGATGCCAAGGCCAAGCTTGATCATTCTAGGGAAGATAAAAAGGAAGGTTAGGTTGGCATAAGAAAAGATAAAATATAAAACATGGGAAAAGCCTCAGTTGATTAAAGTAATCAAAGAAATCATTTAATAAGCGAAGGTAAATTAATCATCATAAAACGGTAACAAGTCTCTTACAAAATTAGGTAAATGCTTACCTGTAAATACGGCCAGCGTGGACACCAGGATCCTCCAGGGTGAAGCCAGAAGACAGGAGGGCACTCTCAAAGAGCAGCATGACAAGATCCTTCACAGACTTGTCATTCTTGTCAGCATCGGCCTTCTGTCGGAGGGTCTCAATGATGCTGTGGTCTGGGTTGATCTCAAGGTGCTTCTTGGCAGCCATGTATCCCATGGTAGAGGTGTCCCTGAGCGCCTGTGCCTTCATGATGCGCTCCATGTTGGCAGTCCAGCCATACTGAGAGGTGACAATGCAGCATGGTGAGGTCACCAGCCTGTTGCTCACCACCACCTTCTCAACACGCTTATCCAAGATGTCCTTTACAACCTTGCACAAGTTTTCGAACTTGGTCTTCTGTTCCTCCAGTTTCTTCTTCTCGTCTTCATCCTCGGGGAGTTCCAGACCCTCCTTGGTGACAGACACGAGCTGCTTGCCGTCATATTCCTTCAGCTGCTGGACGCAGTATTCATCAATGGGTTCAACCATGTACACCACCTCGAAGCCACGTTTCTTCACCCTCTCCACGAAGGCAGAGTTGTGAACCTGTTCACGGCTCTCACCAGTGATGTAGTAGATCTGCTTCTGGTTCTCCTTCATGCGGGACACATAGTCCTTGAGGGAGGACATCTCATCCCCAGAGGCAGAGGTGTGGTACCGCAGGAACTCGGCCAGCTTCTTACGGTTGGTGGAGTCCTCATGGATGCCCAGCTTGATGTTCTTGGAGAAGTTCTCGTAGAACTTCTTGTAGTTGTCCTTGTCCTCCACCAGTTCCTCAAAGAGCTCCATAGCCTTCTTGACCAAGTTCTTACGGATAACCTTGAGAATCTTGTTCTGCTGCAGCATTTCTCGGGAGATGTTGAGAGGAAGATCTTCAGAATCCACAACACCATTGAGGAAGTTAAGATATTCGGGAATCAACTCCTCACAGTTCTCCATGATGAAGACACGACGCACATACAGCTTGATCTTGTTCTTTTGCTTGCGGTTCTCAAAGAGGTCGAAGGGAGCACGGCGAGGCAAGAACAGCAGTGCCCTGAACTCCAGCTGTCCCTCAACGCTGAAGTGCTTGACTGCCAGATGATCCTCCCAGTCATTGGTCAGGGACTTGTAGAACTCTCCGTACTCCTCCTGGGAGATATCATCAGGGTTGCGGGTCCACAAGGGCTTGGTTTTGTTCAGCTCCTCATCCTCGGTGTACTTCTCCTTCACAGTCTTCTTTTTCTTCTTGTCACCTTCCTTCTTATCTGCATCTTCATCTTCACCTACATCCTCAATCTTTGGCTTGTCATCCTCCTCATCTTCCTTCTTCTCTTTCTCCTCTTCCTTCTCCTCCTCCTCATCATCAGACACTTCCTAAAAGGCAAAGTAACATGATTAGACTCGTTAACTGCAATGAGCAACAGAAAATCTAATGCACTAAGTAATCATATACACAACTGAGCACATCATTTATCTTGGACACTCACCTTATCCCTCTCCTTCTCCACAAGGAGCCTGATGGGGTAGCCAATAAACTGAGAGTGCTTCTTGACAATCTCCCTAACACGGCGCTCCTCCAGGTACTCCGTCTGGTCCTCCTTCAGGTGGAGGGTGATCTTGGTGCCTCGGCCCAGTGGCTCACCTGTTGAAAGGGGAAAAGGTGTTTACTCGGGTCCAGATGCAAGACTTACAACAGATGAGTTTGAGCAATGTATCATCTGTCTAAACATTTACAATGCCATCCCTTAACTCACCATGGTCAGTGCGTACGGTGAAAGACCCGCCAGCAGAGGACTCCCACACATACTGTTCGTCATCGTTGTTCTTTGACACCACTGTGACCTTGTCAGCCACCAGGTAGGCTGAGTAGAAGCCCACGCCGAACTGACCAATCATGGAGATGTCGGCACCGGCCTGCAGTGCCTCCATGAAAGCCTTGGTGCCAGACTTGGCGATAGTACCCAAGTTGTTCACCAGGTCAGCCTTGGTCATGCCAATACCACTGTAATCATGAAAATTATTAGATTTAGTCCAGGATGAACATATTTACTCATTGAAAGATGCCTAACAGACCTAGCTAATCTTCAGGGTTTTGTTTTCGGACAGGACAGGTGAAGGGCTTAATAACACTAGGCATGTGTCACCCTGCCACCCTTCCGGCGCAAATTATTTCATCATGTAATGTTGCTAGACTACAAATGATGGTAATATTGACTTTGCTACTTTCTAATTATGAATCTACCAGATGCCATGCCCACACATAGAACTCTTACAATTGTCAAGGAGTGTCTCACCTGTCAATGATGGTGAGGGTGCGGTCATTCTTGTCTGGGATCAGCTTGATGAAAAGTTCCTTGCCACTCTCCAGCTTTGAGGGATCTGTGAGGGACTCGTATCGGATCTTGTCCAGGGCATCAGAGCTGTTGGAGATCAACTCTCGCAGGAAGATTTCTTTGTTGCTGTAGAAGGTGTTGATGATGAGGGACATAAGCTGGGCGATCTCCGCCTGGAAGGCGAAGGTCTCCACATCTTCCATGGCAGCATCCTCAGGCATCTGAAACAAGGAAAAGTTGAGCGATCCTAATCATTACCAAGAAGCAAGCAGAATTACTCTTGCCGGCAAAGGTCGCTCGTTAGAGGAGAGTTGTATCAAGCTGTACAAGAAAACCACAATAGTTAACTTCACAAAATGCCTATGTTAATAAATTACCCTGCCCTTATCCAAATTACACTTAATGCAGAAAATTCTACAGATCTAAAGACAAGCCAGTCAGAATCAAACATCCTCAAAGAAAATCAATCTCCACAACAGGTTACGCCACTAGGCAGCGCGATTGGTCGTCTCGACTGACATGGATCGCTCCTGCCAACCACATGGCGACCCGCGTTATGCGTGAGAACCATGAAAAAGTGTCAACACCGACAAGCGAGTGTTGGCGTGGTGTATCCACCGAGCCACGCCTCCAATACGCTAACACAGACTTGTCAACACTTAGAGAGGAAGAACAAGTCAAGTGTTCAGATGCAAGTTGGCCATGCGGCGCCGCGTGGCTGACAAAGAACAAGTCGCGCGCCGGGCGGGGCTCGCTCGCTCGCTCTATCCTTCCTTCCCTCCTGCCCCTCCCCCCCCCCGCCCACGGAAAATATTGCTTATTGCAGCACTCAACACCACTAGTACGTTAGTTACACCACTTCACCCAATATAACAGCTTCGCTGCTGCATCGACAATACCGTAACGTTAAAAGTTAACAATATCCGGTACCTTCTGCCGGCCACGGAAAATATAAACCCTGGTACTATTACTACACTATATAACTCAGCCTCAATATTACACCACTAACAAAAAAAAACTACCCTTACACATGACAGTCCCTTGCCAGTACCTGCCACAGCCACACAGCCTCCGACATTCACCATCAGTCAGTCACTCACACCGCTTATAGTTAAGAGATTCACCACCTTTATTCCACCAGAAACCCTAAATGGTGACTAGACACGAGGTTCCCGTTCCCGCCGCCCACACTACGCCCACACCTGACTAACCCACGCGGCTCAGGAATAACAGGAAATACAACTGATAACAAATAGGGTGAAATAATCCCTAAATAACAGTAACTAACATTAAATAAGATTAAATGGCGCCAAACCTACATAAGTAATCCACTACATCGCATCATAGAGCCTCAATAATCTCGTAAAACACCATACCACTATAACACCATTTAACTCAATTAAGCACCTTAGACTACCATATCACTTCCACAATACACGCGCTATCAAATACTCACGATTGGAATGTTCGGCGGGTACAAGCTACAAATGGAATGTGAGGGAGCGACGCACTCTTGCGTTCAGATCTGTGAGTTGACTGAGGACCGGCGGTGCTCGCCGCTCTTTAAAAGCCCCGCACTCACCAATATCCCTCCGCTTCTACACACCCATGCTTAATTTACCCATTCTCCATTTTTTCATTATTTACCTGAATTAAACCTACTATCAAAATTATTGTTCTACTCAATCCCGGCGTGTTTTGTTTTCTGGGATGCGTAATTGTTAAGATTTTTTAAGAATTCCGCGCGAACTAGTTACCGGAAGATGCAAGATATCTGAGCACCGCGGTGGAAGATTCGAGAAGGTTCGAGAACATTTTGGCGGGAACCTATTGATTGCACGTGGTCTTCGTCTTCCTTTGAGCCGCCTTGCCTTTCAAAAAAATGTTCATTATCTCCACACCAGCTCTTTTTTCATCTTTTCCTCTACTTACTCGGGTTCTCTGGTTCTCCCTGCCCACTCTGATGCCCCTGTCACCTAGATCTATAATCTACAGAACTAGTAATGACGTGGATTAACAAGACATATTTTCCTTACTTATTCATCTATTTCAACACTCAATTTCCTTTTGACTGTCCTTGCAAATATACCAGAAAACATTTACAGTCTCCCACACATCCTTAAAACCCATACACTTAGCTTTAAACCTCATTACAGACGTAGAAATGGAATACACTGGTTATTTTAGAGTTTTTTACAGAATACCCAGCTTATTTTTTCCCACTCAGGATTGATTTCATGGCGTATTTATTATTTTCTGGCACTGTTTAAGGATAAGGAGAGGGCATCTGAGCTCCCACACATCTGTAAAGTGCATAGACACAGTTCTAAACCCCATTATGGATACAAAAATGGGGATATACACGTCATTTTAAAGCTTCCATACAACATCTAGTTTATTTTCACTCTTGAGTTGATTTAATGGCATATTTATTAGTTTCTTGCATTGTTTGGGGTCAAGGAAAGGGTGTGACAACCACCTGATCTCACACATGTTATTTATGAGGTTTATGCACCATCCAGCTCATTTTCCTCACTTTGGATTGGTGTAATGGCGTGTTTATTAGTTTGTAGCATTGTTTGGGAGCAAGAAATGGGCGTGTCAACCACCTGCTCTACCCAACGAGTCATGCCTTCCCTTGCCAACTAACCACCTGCCTTGGGTATGAGAGGCTGGGAGACGCTGGGAGAGACTAGCTCAATTATGAGTTACATTCTTTGTGCTCTACCTACATATATACATCAATTTTATATTCAGTATCATTCTTTTATGTATAAGAACGGCCTTTGTTGTAGCTGTTATTGTAAGAGTGGCATTGGTCGAGGGATACAAAACTCGGGCAAAAAGGGCTACTGAGGTGCCAGTCCCAAAAGAAAAGAAGAGCTTACAGGATTATTTCGAATTAGAGAAGCTAGCTAACCTACCGTAGACTATTTATGCTAACCCAAATCTAACCTGTGTATATTTGATTGTGTCCATGTCTTCCTTTGTAATAACTTTGTCTAATCTTCTGTCAAGGCTTCCTATTGACTCGTTGGATACGTGTATCTAACATCATTATCATCATTATCTGCGTCATTGTATGTCTAGAAATTGGTGTAATCATCGCCATCATCATCATCATCATCATCATCATCATCATCATCATCATCATCATCATCATAATGTGTGTGTGTGTGTGTGTGTGTGTGTGTTTCATCATCTATCTATCTGGCGGACATACCGACTAATAAATAGACAGACAGACACACATAGAAATAAGATGGGTAGATAAATAGATTATAGATAGCGAGACAGAAAAGATATAATAATAATGATAATAATAATAATAATAATAATAATAATAATAATATAATTTCAGAACATTCAGGAAAGATGTATTCACTTCGTATGTATGTACGTATGTATGTATGCTTTTCTGAATAGAGTAGGGCGGAGCGATAGAGATAAGTGACATTATATAAAAGATGTCATCTCTGTCTGTCTGTCTGTCTGTCTCTCTCTCTCTGCGTTACAGTGGCATGAGAAATAATGCATGGATGTTGCCTGATGGTGGTGGTGGTATTATATTTGGTATATTTCAGTAGTAGTAGTAGTAGTAGTAGTAGTAGTAGTAGTAGTAGTAGTAGTAATAGTAGTAGCGATAGTTTGATATATATGTAGTCAGCAGTGGCATAGTAATAATAGTATTGTATAAGTGGTGTGAGTGATCATAGTATTAAATCTAATATATCCTTCATCACCAGTGGTAATAGTAGGAATAGTATGGGTGTTGCCACATAATACACTGCGGTGGTGGTGGTGGTGGTTTTCATTGCTTTCATCAGGCGTGCAACAAAGACAGTTTTACCCTAGCATCACCCTTCACGTGCTTCCCGCCAGCCACGTGTCAACCAGTACCCCGTATTATCCTCACCACAGGGCCACTCACTTAACCTCCATTTACTCTCTTACTACGCATACCTCACCACTTCTACCACACCACACAAGTGCATAGTTTAGAAATGCATGTCTAGGTACTAACAGAGAGTACACTAGAGGCGTAAATGTGTCTAGAAATGAAAGTTCCCGGGTTGGGCTGTCCAAGTTACGCTCAGGGAGTGGCCACTGCAGCCATCACCTCTAGAATTTTCTGGTTATTCTCGATTATTTTACGCCAGGAGGCTGCTACTGGCTTATCTACAAGGCCAGTTAGATTACCATGATGTGACTGATAATGCTGCTGATTGTCTAAGTGTCGAGGAATGCCAGAAATACATAGAGAGAGAGAGAGAGAGAGAGAGAGAGAGAGAGAGAGAGAGAGAGAGAGAGAGAGAGAGAGTTTCAGAAGTCACAAGAACAACAGGAAAAGATTTGTACATAATGACATTCCGTGAATCGGTGACGAATACTTGAGAAACGTGAGGAGAAAGAGATACTATGCTTCAGGGGCCATGTGTTTGTTTGGGATGGGGAGGTGTGTGTCCTTGTTGAAGAGGTCTAGGTGTGGTATAACGAGGTTGGAGGTGAACGCCGGTATTCTGGTGGAAAATACTAGAACACACTTCCTTTGGGGGGGGGATGGTCTTCCAGTGTCTTATAACGCAGTTGGTTTATTACGGGTCTTTTCCAGTTGTTTCTGTACATTAAATATTATCTTCTCTATTATTTATTTATTTATTTATTTATTTTTATAATGCACGTCTTCCTTCTCATGATCTCTCGCTTTCACACTCCTTGTTCTTGTTACCTTTCGTCTTCTTCCTTTAATTTTCGCTTTACTTGACATGTTTATGCATTTATGCCCTTCATTCGTTCTCATTTCTGTCTGTCTGTCCTTCTACCTATCTCCATTATTTTACCTCTACACTTATTCCGTCTCCTCACATACACTGTCTCCCCGTCACACCCAAACAAGCCTGAGCCTGCCTCACTAATTTTGTCATTACTGCCATGCTAAAGATAACATAATTTAACACGAAATTCATAAGTTTGTCTATCTAATATGATTCCGAAACATCTAAAGACATTATTATAAACTTAGGTATTACTGAATATTATTTAATTTATGAAGATAGTGCAAGAATTGAAAATAATAAGCTTGTCTATTGATCTAAAGGACATCTTGAAATACTGAGGCAAGTATTATTGAATCTGCGTAGAAACTGCGTAAAGAGGAGGTTGATTTTTTTACAGCAGTTTTGGTTATTCAAGTTACTTATATAAGACCGCCAATTTCAAATTTCTGCAATTATACACTGTTACCAGTTAATGAACTACGTGCTGAGCAATTATATAGAAAAATACAATACTATACTACCAATATATACAGGAAAACAGGGAAGAAGAGGACAAATAGTGCAAATAGGAGAAAAACTGAAGTTCCTGCAGTTATAATGGTGAACACATTCTAGAACATTCTAGAACAAATACAAAGAAAATACAATACTAAACTACCACTATATACAAGAAAACAGACAATGGGAGAATGAATAGAAGAAAAGAAGGGGAAATATATAAGTAGAGGCGCCCCGTGGAGGAAGAAGAGAGAGACACAGTCAGACGACCTCACGAGTCCCGACCTCTGTCCTTCCTCGTTTATTACCTTCCTGTCGTGTGTCCAGGCCAGGTGAGTGTGGTGTGGTGTATTGTGAGGAGATTGTGATGTCTGCGTGATCGTCAGCAGGTGGTGAGGTGTAAATAAGAGTTAAATGTGAAGTGAGGTGACTGAAAGGTACCCCGGTAAACAGCTGAGGTGGTGACGCAATGGCCCGGATTCTGAAACACTTTACTCTCTCACCACGATTATTTTCAAAGGCCGCTGAGATGTTTAGCCGGGTTCTCAAGACCGTTTCTCATGCTAGTAATGTAAAAATCTAGTTAATTTGTCCCTAGAACCGTAAAAACAGCCATAAAAACCCGTGTCACTTCAACTAGAGCCTTCTGAAACTGGTGGATGCGTGGGTAGGAATTTCATAATAGCTATGGAGTTTTATTATTATTATTATTATTATGGTTTGTGCTGATGGCTTGATACTGCTTGCGTTAGTATTTTACTGAAGTGTCGTTAGTCTGTGTGGTTTAACTGCTTTAGGTAATTTAACTAACCGGCTGTAGAGTTAATGGTGTTGACAGTGCCCTCAGGTAGTTAGCTTGGGTTAGGTTAGGGAGTCCTGTGCTGGGAGTGTTAATGGTTTGGTACTGTTTGTTATTGTTAAGGTCATGTTGATTTATTTGTGCCAGGTTAATTACAGTGGGTTGATTACATAACTACCAGGTTGTTTGTGAAGGGGTTAATGGCTAGTTTGGCATGAATTACGAGGTACTGTGGGGTGAAAGTGCTAATGGTAAGGTACTTCTTATGTTACTGGGTTTTAGAGTGAAGGGAGGCCAAAATAGGACAAATTTGGGAAAACCTTAAAGTCTATGGAGAAAATATTGCTTTTGTGGAAAATCCCCCAAAAATAGTCAACAAACAGGGAATATTCATCCCCACATAATCCCACTACACTATCCTAACCTTTTAAAAATCACTAACCTTGCTGATTCGGGGGTTCTGCCCCCCATACTACACTATTCTAAGCTGTAAAATTACAGTTTAACACAATACATCCTATCCTCTTTTTTTCCTCTATCCTCAACAAGCTTGGGGACCTGGTGCAAAAGTAGAAATCTTGGATAGGGAAGCCAAATTATACCAAATTTTGGCATTCATGGAAAGGCCTAATGATGAGATACCATATTTTGAAAACTGGGGAACTTCCTAGCCTAACCTAATCTAACTGGGTGGGCATCGACCCCCTGGACCTCATCTTAAGGACACTTACCTAACCTAACCTAAAAGGGAGGCTTTGAGCCCATCTGGACTCGCCCTTGAGGACCTTAACCTAACCTAACCGGGTGCCTTTGCCCACCCTGGACCCCCACTTAAGGACACTAACCTAACGTGACCTAACCCAACATTTAGCTCTTGTCTAGATGTTTATCCCTGCCGTGGCCCCACCAGTGCGTTGTACAAGCCTGTGTGTTGCTGCTCCACAGAATGTCTGAAGATGGGAGACAGATGCCACGCCTCAACCTGCAGCGGGACTCTCCGCAGCTCAGCAAGGCTCAGCTGGACTACATGAAGCTCATTGAAGGACAGGTGAGCTGCCTTGCCTCTGGGAGTGGTGTTGCTGGTGGTTCTATGGATGATTATCATTTCATTATCCACACTAAGTAAGAGGAGGAAAGTGTACAAAATGCCACTCTCACATTTAATGATTGTTGGTCTTGCATAAGAGTCTTCTTTATTCTTGTTTGTATTCGTGTACTTTGGAAAAAGTATTCACATTCTCTAAGTAATGTGATGCCACCACACCAGTATTGTGGTAGTTTCTTTTATGAATTTGCATTAAAATATATATTGCAAAGCTATAAACACTTGTTACTTGAAACATACTTTCGTGTAATGCCCCTTTGATCCCACACACCTTGCATAAGAAAGTTACTCATCAGAATATATGCACTGATGTTTCCTTTGCATTGTAGAATGCAGAGCGAGTGCGTAAATTGGCACTACAACGGAGAAACAACGTGATTATCGGCTCCTTGATTGGCCTCGGCGTTCTGAGCATCTATGGCTACTCCATCTACTCGGTGAAGCAAGAGAAGTTCCTCGACGAGCTGGATTAGTGGCAGCAGACGTCACTTTCCCTCCTGTCTGTCTCAATCTTCTCTCCCCTTCTTGGTACTTACCTTCAGTCATTATTTTTCCTGGTCTTTCATTTTATCTTCATTCTTCTCATTCTTTTCCTCCTGCACCCACCATCCTCCCAGCCTAAGGTATGCTCAAGTCGCAAATCATTTAGTAGTGGGAGGAAGGTTGATCTGTAGCTCCCAGCACAGCATGGGTAATTGCTGCATATCAGGAGTCTCACTGATTCACTTTCATTGTCCTCAAACTTCCAACCTTTTGAATTTTGCCATAAAATTTGTACTATTTACAATTTAGTATGCAAGAATAAGTAAGCTTAGTTGGGAGTGTTGAGTAGAAGGACTAGAACTTTGAAACTGACTCACACCTTGCCAGCTGGGGCTCAGTAACTGCACTGAGTGACTGGGTGTTGCTCTTACCACTCTCATGGCAACTTTAGGGAAGTGAACTGAATTTGTGTGTTCGTGTCGTGTTTCAAAAGATCGTTGACTCACATTATAGGATTCACAAACTGTACATATTCATAATTCATACAGGGCATTCTACTGCAGTGCTGCGAGTATTGCAAGGGACACTCAAGGTTGTTACTCATCTCTTCCTGCAAGTCGAAACAAAAGCCAAGTAACGTCGCACTCTGTTTCACCATGTTTAGCATCCTTCCTTCAGTCTTAAGTCTTGATATGTCCAGAATGCATCAACTGCCAGGGTTAGTAAGACTCGGCAGCCTTGAGAACTTGAAGATTAACATTGAAGGACGTGAACCAAACCCAGTGAAAGTGGCGTAGAAGGTTGCATTACTTTTGACCGGTGCTGTACTGTTTCTGAATCTTCACTGGTATTAAACACGTGAGGAGAGAAGGCAAGGTGTCTACATAGGCTTTTAAGAGGAAGAACAAGGTATTTAGGCTGTTTAAGTGGATTGATTAGTGGTTTTAGAATTATGATGGTGCAAGGTCATATGCTGCTGAGGGTTTAGAAGGAAGCCAATGCACACACTAAATGTACACTTGAGTAGGTTGTGTGGAAGGATGATTGACAGTTCAGAGTGTCCCATTTTAGCAAGGTCCTCCGTTGTACATACATTGTGATAACGCATGTCAAGGTGGACAGATGTTTATTTTTTTCACCATACAAGTAAGGGAATGTGTATGAGTATTGCTAGGATCATATATACCTTGAGAGTTGTGTGTAAGACTGAGTTAAAGAGTTACTATTTATTTGTCCAATCTGTATAGAGTTATGTTTTTAGTGACTCGCAGATGTGTAGTGTATAGATGACTTGTGTAATATATTGTTGTTGTTTTGGTAACATGAACTTTGACTGATTTCCTCCTGGTGGTGTGTAGTGGTGGTGGGTGAGGGTGTTCTTGTAGAACTTGTGTGGGTGTAGATTAAGGATCTTGATCACACCAGTTCTCTCATTTTATTTTGCAGCTGAAATTAGTGGTAACTGTTGACAGGAAGTGGCATTGGTTGGTGTTGTGTGAGGTAGTTGGTGTGGGTATAAAGTAAGGATCTTGGTTATATTGGTCCTCATCTCATCTTGTGACTCAGAGGAACTGTAAACTTGGCATCAAACTACTTACATAGAACTTGTGGTGATGCGAGTGATGTATTGCACAAAATGGTAACTTCTCTCTCCTATGTCTGTAAAAAATGTGGCTAGTGAAAATGACCGCATGGCTGTTTAGGCCTTTATGCATTCCTGCCAGATGGAGTAAATGGGCTGCAGTGGTTGACATTGTCAGAAGCAGAGTTGGAATGAGTCACCTCCTCAATCACTCCTTTCATTGTATTTGCAGAAGCTTAGATTCTTAATGGAACATTGAAATAACCAAAATGGGGAGTGGTCAGTAAGGTATTGCTCTTTCTGACAAAGCGTCACTGGATTTGGCAAATACATGTGAAAGGCTCACAGTGTAATTTGCCATATTGTAATTTTCTCTTTTGTCCATTTTTTTCTAGACAGTGCAATGTGGCACTCACCACCACAAGTTCAGAATTTATTTGGCACTGACTGTATCTGTTGTTTGGAAGCAGAGTGATGCATCATAGTTCTGCCATGAAGTACTTGCATACTATGTAAATACTTCATGGCAGAACTATGATGACTTCATTTGTGGGAATAGAACACGTGTTAATCTTGTGTGCACATCACACTTCAGTAAC
Organism: Scylla paramamosain; assembly: GCF_035594125.1. NCBI lineage: Eukaryota > Metazoa > Arthropoda > Malacostraca > Decapoda > Portunidae > Scylla > Scylla paramamosain. The sequence continues at coordinate 17,219,015 of NC_087179.1, read as the reverse complement.
TGTATAAAATTTCTTCTGAGCAAAACTTACTGTACAGTTCACTGCGTCTCTTGTTAGTGGCTGTAGTTCCTTGATTCTCCTTGATGGATGATAAGGTGGGGAAGTAATATAAAGAAGGTGGTAATGAGAGGTTACAAAAACAATTGTAGACATTTAATTTCATTATATATAAACCCCTGTGTATAACACAGGCATTGTACTATCTGACTGATGGACAGACAGTCACCTGGAGTCAATAACGGTAATACAGGGCAACTGGATACATGGAATATACTCTTGAATAGTTTAAGCCAGGCTGCCTTGGTGCACCTACAGCCTCTCAACAGTAATGAAAACAGGAAGACTTGGTCCAGGTATCACTCAGCCCCTCCCTCCCCCCTCCCCCCCACTGGAGTGATGCACCATTCACCTGACAACCTTGCCACAACCTGTCCTTTATGCTGGGGTGACTGAACAGTCCTATACACAGTAACAGTTAATGAGGATTTGTACACAGACACTGTTCTCTGTCACACCCACAGCCTCTACTGGATGGGTCTGGCCACCAACACATTCTTCTCACGTTAGGATAGCCTGGAGTGAGGAGCAACAATGATAGCAGCACGTGTAGTAATAATAGCCATGAATTGTAGCAGCACTGGTGATGGACATGCATGAAAAACACCACTGAGGAACAAACTAGAACAACAACAACTCTGTACAATACAATCTAAACATAAAAATCAGTGTTCTCAGAGGCTGCACAACCATTATGTTAACACTTCACTATCCTTCAACACTTGCTTTCCTTCCCATTACTACTAGACACTCTTGCCTTTCTCTCCACCCATCACCCAGCATCTCCCTTCCCCTCCACACCCCTCCCTTCACCGTCCCTCCACCGTCTCCACTGCTCCGTCGTTGACTCTCCGCGATATGCTGATCTCCGTGCGGGTCTCAAAGCGGATGCGAGGGGTGGTGGGGGAGGGGCTGGGGGTGGTGAAGCGGGAGGGGCGGGAGGTGGCTCTGGTAGGGGGAGCTTGAGTAGTGGTGGTGGTGGTGGTAGTGGTGGTAGTTGTGGTGGGAGGTGGTGCTGGGGGCAGGTTGGGGGTGGTTGGGGCTGGGCTGGTCTGTGGGTCTTCTGTTGATGGGTTGTTCAGGTTTGGTCTGATGTTGGCAATGTTTCCGCCACCCTCCTGTAGAAGAAGACTCAGGTTTAGTAAGATTGTATGTCCAACCTCTCCTTTCATACTTTGTCCCATCTCTTGATTTATTATTGCTAGCATTTTTCTTCTTTTTTTGTTTTATTGTCTGTGGTTTGCATTTTTCCTGTTTCTTTTGTTGTATACTGTTTAATTTTTTGCATTTCGTGAATTCTTTCCTCTTTCCCAATAGCTGAGTCAATGACCATCACTTATCTACTTCCTTTTTGTTTTTACTTAATTTGTTTTATTTGTCAGCTGATGCCCTCAGTCCACCCCAGCTAGTGAAGCAGTAAATAATAGTTGTTTTATATTAAGCTACTTGTCCTCAAGCAGTATAGATTGGTCCCGTCTCCTTAACATCTCTACAGGCTGATGTCAGTCCTGTCTCCCTAACATGCCTACAGGCTGATATGTCATTGTGTAGGCATCTTGCATTGACTGCCACACTTTAAAGAAAAATTATTGGAAGACCTCCATTGTAAAGTGTGGCAAGTTACAAGGTGTATAGATTTTCATTTATACAAATTTAAACATAATGCAAGACACAGTACATGACAGCAAGATGCCTTTAGGACAAAAATTGAGATAAACTATGTCAGTATCTCACAACACTAAGGGTTTTGTCTCATGAGTGCATGACAAAGAAACAAGCTGCCGATATCAAGACAAGGCACCAGCATAGGGGCACACAGGAAGTTTCTCACCTGGTTGGTGCCATCCACGTGTGAGAACTTGCTGATGGAGTTGAAAATGTCCTCGTCTGTGACACCAAGCAGGCCGTCCACCAGGTACACGTTGCCCAGGTTGTAAAGGAAGGTGTGTGGGGTGATCACTCGCACGCCATCCACTTGCACCTCACCCTCTGTGGAGAAGACACTAGTAACACTCGCACACCAGAAAATGAAACAATCTTGCCTACATACGTCTTCATGAACAAGTTTCATCCTACTGCAACCTCCAAATTATTTCAAGATCAGTTTTGCATCATGCTTAATCAACTGTGGGAAGACAGAACTGTGTGTGTGTGTGTCTGGAGGCTGAGACCTGTACTACACCCTGTCTTGAGGTGAAACACACACACACACACACACACACACGAGTTCAAAGATGATGAAAGGTACACACATACAAAGATACAAACAACAGTGAAAAGGTTGGCCATATTTCCCTCCATTAGACCGTGCCCTAGTACAGTCTGTTACATTACACCTTTACTGATGTTTCATAACTGCACTCCCTGTGCCCTACTGACATTACACAACCTGGAAATCTACATGAACACACTGCTGGGATCATGTATAGGGCACTAAGCCACACACACACACAGTCATTCATGCCCATAAAGAGACCAGCAATTAAATGCCACACACTATACAACCAGTACTTGATAACTACAATTCAGCCACACCCAGGTCAGTAACCAAGTGTAATGTTTGAAGTTTCATTACAACCTGGAACCACACACCAAGATCCATACAAGAGAAGCCCATTGAGAGTGCCAGTCAGCCTCATAAGCGCACACGCACACACACACACACACCTGGAGTGATGGTGACTGTGAGAGTGGTGTTGGCCAGGGTGGTGAGGGTGGTGGCGGCTCTGAGGTCATCCTCGTAGAAGCGTCCAGACACCAGGTGACTCAGCACTAGGTGGTCTCGTAGCTTCTCGTCGAGCAGGAACGGGTCGGGAGCGTCGGCATAGAGGGAGGAGGACACGATCTCGTCCGTGGGGATAAAGGCTGTGTACTTGAGGGGCTCCAGGTCCTCTGTGGGGAGAGGAGTAGTGGTAATTGACTGACTGCAGAGGTGTGCTGTGTCAAATGAGCTTCAGGGTCAGTAATCAGGACAGGACAAGAAATAATGGGTTCGAGCTTAATAAATTTATGAATGAATGATGGTGATTGGTGGAAATAGATAATGTTTCTTGTACAGGGACTTCTATGTGTAGGCCTAATGGCTTCTTGCAGCTTCCCTTATTTTTTTGTGTGAGTACAAGAAGGAGAGAAGTATCCATAAAACTCAATCTGTGCAAGATGTCACATAACAAGCATAATAAAGTGACTGCAAACCATTGGAAAATCAGTTTTACAAGGAGCAGGATTGAGATTAATGGTATGCATGCATTAGTTTTCCCAGTGCATTGCAATCACACTTTCACTCCTTGCAGGCAGGTAGGCAGGCAGGTAGGTAGGATGTTGCCACCTGCATCACAGACCTGCTCCAGATAAACAGTGACAGACTTGCAATCATACAGAGATACCTCACTGCATTAGACACATGGGCAGTAACACCTTGACTTTAGACAGGGACATTATAATTCTTCTGACAGACACAAATGAACAGAAAAGCATAATGTTATCTATTTGTATCTGACATCTGAGCTTGAAGAGAATGGGTGTCCTTGCCCACTCTAATCCTCTTATTCTCCTCTTGACCCTTTCTCTTGCACATTTCAGGACACCAGCACTGGGGTTTTTACTCTCATTGCATCTACACATACATTCAGTAGAGATCAGTTATTCAAAAGATGCCTATGGTGTGATGAGGTGAACAATGAAAGTGTATATCACATGACAAGGTTGGTGTGTCTGCAGAAGGTGAAGGAACAGTGTCAAGTGGTAGAGGAGGTCAAATGCAACACTTCAAGATTTATCATTCAGACATAATAGAAAGTGAGATGACAAGGAGGATAGGCAAAGATGGGGTGGATGCTGTGGGTGTGATAGGAGACACTGAAATGGTAGGATGGATGATTAGAAACAAATACACGAGTGATTTAAAAGTTGACTGGAGAGAAAAGATGCAGGGAAGCAATCAGACAAGCAGCTCTTCCTTAGACTCTACTGGTTCTCTTTTATCTGTCTCTGTTCCACTCTGCTGTGTCTCTCACTTTCCATCACTGCATGCCACATCACCACCAACATTATAACTCCTTAAATCAACCAACCAGACAATCAGCCATCACTTCATTTCCTCAGCCTCCCCTGTTCTATCTGACACAACTCCATTCTCAATCTTCCAACCTGTCCCATATTGCACCCCATTTATCCTGCTGTACTTCTCCTTGCTTTTCTGCGCCATCAATCCTTGGTTTTATGTCCTTACCTGTCCTACCCTACCCTGCACTGCACTGCACTGCACTGCACTGCACTGCACTACTCTCCCCCCACTCACCGTCATGGCCAGGCACCAGGTAGGCCAGGTTGGTGTGGTTGAGGTATTCAGCAAAGAAGGATGTCTCAGGTTGCTCCTCTGACCAGCCCAGGAGGTGAGAGAGGAACTGAGAGGAGGGCCAGGGGGTGCCCAGCAGGGGGGCTGTTTCCAGGTCACCATGTTGGCTCTGCAGCTCAAATACCTGAAAGGGGCGCCATCATGCACTGACTTGCAACACACCTTGCGCATGTGCATTCTTGGGCAGACACACACACACACACACACACACACACACAAACACACACACACACACACACACACACACACACACGTTATAGAGGTTAGCAGAGTACATCAACTAAAGAGAAAACTGGGTACACTTACATATATAGAGGCAGGACTATGTGCATGTGTAGTCCAAGCCTTGCTTACTACAACTAGGTACCAGACAAACTGGCACACACACACACACACACACACACACACACACACACACACACACACATTCACCAGCATGCACGTGAGACTAAGGTTGCTTCTTTGTGACCTTACCAGATGATCTTTGCATGCAGGTGACCTGACCCATATGACTAACCTAGAAACCTGGTGGTGGTGGTGGTGGTGCTACTACTGCTGCTACACCCACTACCACCTCTACCAATACTATTCCTATACTGCCAATACAACTACCACTACTTTCTACACTGCCACTCCCACCAACACCACCACCACCACCACCACTACTACTACTACAACTACTACTACTACTACTACTACAGCTTACTATCTAGAATAATGTTGAGGTCTAACAGGAATAGTTCTTGAGGTAAAAATGAATAGACTTAGTATGAAATATTACCCACCATTGCTTGTTGAATTATATTGTCAAAGTCTCTCTCTCTCTCTCTCTCTCTCTCTCTCTCTCTCTCTCTCTCTCTCTCTCTCTCTCTCTCTCTCTCTCTCTCTCTCTCTCTCTCTCTCTCTCTCTCTCTCTCTCTCTCTCTCTCTCTCTCTCTCTCTCTCTCTCTCCTCTCTCTCTCTCTCTCTCTCTCTCTCTCTCTCACCCTGTCGTAGTCCACAAAAAGCAGCTCGCCAATAAAGAAGATACGTCCTCTCGACACTGTTCTCTCAGATTCGGTGATAACTTCCACACCGTTGGCCAGCAGCTTGCCTGGGGGGCGGGGAGAGGAAGGCCAAGTTAAGATAGGTCACTTTGGGAGCATTTGGAGATTGTGGAATTGTTCTGTCACCCTTGTTAGCTCTTCCCTCACTGTGTCTACACCTACATTCTCTTACGTTACATTACAAGGGCGACACAAACATTCTCAGGGTCAGTAATCAGGATAGGACATGAATTTATGGGTTCAAGAATGATAGCGGGAATAGATAAAGGATAGAGCAAAAAGTAATAGGCTCAAAATTTATATTAAATTTGTGAATGATGTGGAAGTAGACACCAGGGTAGGACAAACAGTAATGGGATCAAGATTAACAAATTTATGAATGTTTGTGGAAGTATATATTATACCAGGAAGGCTTCATACAGGGGCTGCCACGTGTAGGCCTGGTGGTTTCTTGCAGCTTCCCTTATTTTCTTACGTACAGTAGCAAGAATAATAAACACAACGCAAGCAATGTGACTGTACACTTTCTCGCTCTTCTTCTGTGCTTTTTATACTGCATAGCTTCTGTTTCTCTCACAATGTTTGGTGATATTGACATTGGATATAGTGAAGGATGAGGTATAGAAATTCTCTCTCTCTCTCTCTCTCTCTCTCTCTCTCTCTCTCTCTCTCTCTCTCTCTCTCTCTCTCTCTCTCTCTCTCTCTCTCTCACAGGGCCAACATTAAGCAGGAAATGACCAGAGTGGTAGACTGACCCCCACAACACATCCTCATCATCTCCCTGTCTGTCTGTCTGTCTCTGAACCCCCGTCTCTCCTCTCTGTCTGCCTGTCTGTCTGAACCTCTCTCTCTCTCTCTCTCTCTCTCTCTCTCTCTCTCTCTCTCTCTCTCTCTCTCTCTCTCTCTCTCTCTCTCTCATTGTGCAATTTACGAGGCTACTATTTTGAATCAGGAAAATGTTAAACTCCCAGGAATCAAATACAGTTTTCTGGTGAGAGATGAAGAAAACTTAACCTGTATGTAAAGAAAAATGAAAAAAAAAACTTAGCAAGAAAAAAAAAACAATATTTGATACTAAGACACGTCACACCACTTAGGAAAAAAAAGCACATCAAATTCGGAAAATAAAATGAATAATAATAATAATAATAATAATAATAATAATAATAATAATAATAATAATAAAAACAAACAATATATTATGGAACTTCATTATACTTTATTATTATTTTCAAGCCAAGCGCGCGGGGACAGGACTGCAGTATTAAGTGTCAGGCTATTATTGGCGCGAGTCGAGCGCGAAACGAGACAAGTGAGGCAATAGATGCGCGGTAACTTAAGGAAGGCGTGTGGTGAGTGAGGAGCGGCAGGTTGTGATCAGAGGGACAAACTATGTGTTTATGCAAAGAGAGAGAGAGAGAGAGAGAGAGAGAGAGAGAGAGAGAGAGAGAGAGAGAGAGAGAGAGAGAGAGAGAGAGAGATACCTATATATGTTTATCTATCGATCTATGTCTATCTTCCTGTATCTCTCTATCCTTCTCTCTGTTTGTGTCTATCTATGTGTCTGTGTGTGTGGGGGGGGGGGAGGGGGGAAGATTAGCACACAGACAAGCAGGAGGAGGAGGAGGAGGAGGAGGAGGAGTCAGAAGATGAGGAGGAGGAGGAGCAGCAAAGAAGGGAGAGGTCGGGAGGAACGAAAAAGAGGAGGAGGAGGAGGAGGGATATGGAGGGAGATAGAATGGAGACAGGAGGGTGAAAGTAAGGAGTAGCAACATAAGGGAGGAGGAGGAGGAGGAGGAGGAGGAGGCGGCAGGTAGAGAGGGAGGGGTCCTTCACGCCAAGGGCAGCTGCTTCTTGTTCAGTTTGACCTCAGACACCCAACAGCAGCAGCACCAAGAGGAGGAGGAGGAGGAGGAGGAGGAGGAGGAGGAGGAGGCCTGTCCCCTTACCTCACCTCACCCCCACAGAGAGAGAGAGAGAGAGAGAGAGAGAGAGAGAGAGAGAGAGAGAGAGAGAGATGGACCACGAAAAAAAACGGCAATGAAAAAAGAGAAAAGTGAATGAAGTGATTTAACTGAATGAATGAAGTGTGTGTGTGTGTGTGTGTGTGTGTGTGTGTGTAAAAAAAATAGTTGAACCAAGAAACGCACGAAAGTGAAAGGATGAACCCAGCCCTCTCTCTCTCTCTCTCTCTCTCTCTCTCTCTCTCTCTCTCTCTCTGAAAATGGTTAACGAAACGATTTCAGAGAGAGATTGACTAACTGACTGACTGATGTGTGCATGATGAGAGAAAATGAAAGAAAAAGGTGCAAGTACCGAAGAGGAGGAGGAGGAGGAGGAGGAGGAGGAGGAGGAGGAGAGTGGACTACAGGTGGAGGAGGAGGAACAAAATCCACTTTTATCCACCAAGGTTATCCACATACAGCCTCTTGTAACTAGGGAAGAGAAGAGAAGAGAAGAGAAGAGAAGAGAAGAGGAGAGGAGGAGGAGGAGTAGGAGGAAAAAAAAAAAAAGTGGAGGCAAAGGCGTGAACGAAGAGGAGGAAAAAGAAGAGGAGGAGGAGGAGGAGGAGGACATATCCTGGAGATAATGAGATGGTAAGCGAGGGAGGGAGAAGGAGAGGGGGAGGGGGGAGGCAGAGAATACCGTGAGCACAATTCTTTAATAGTTCCTGCTTTTTATCACCACCACCACCACCACCACCACCACCACTACTACTACTACTACTGTGGAGGGGGAGAGAAACCACATTACCATTACATCTTTTCGCCCCTCACCCTCACCCTCCCTAGATTAAAAAAAACGTAAATTATATTAGGTTAAATTAGGTTACTATCACAGCATCTTGACAACCACCACCACCACCACCGCCGTTATTCTAGGGAGGAGGAGGAGGAGAAAGAAGAAAGGTACTGTAAAAAAAATGACTAAGACTGAACGAAAGGAATGTAATTAATCTCTCTCTCTCTCTCTCTCTCTCTCTCTCTCTCTCTCTCTCTCTCTCTCTCTCTCTCTCTCTCTCACATACAAAGTACTACATAACACAATCTGCTTCTCTTCCTCCCTCTTCACCTCTTCTGCCTTTCCTCACTCATCCTTTTCCGTTTTTTAAGTCCTATTACCTCTGTTTTCTACCTTCCCTCCTCCTCCTCCTCCTCTTCCATTTCGTCTCCTCCTTTCTCACTTTTCATTTCTGCCTACATTTTTTTTTATGTGTATCCGAGTTTTTACGGTCGCAGTGACAGATTAACAAGAATTCTACATTTTTAACAGGAGAAACAGTATTGAAAACTTGGCTAATCATTTCTTCCTGTTCTGGAGATAAATTACCAAGATTTCTACATTATTAATAGAAAAAACACTCCTGAGAACTTGACTAATCTTCAGTGGCCTTGAAAAACAGACGCGGCGAGAGAGCGGAGCGTTTCACCAAGAACAGGGATCAAAATACTCACCTCCCCTTCTGGTAAATTTGATGACACGTCCCCCGAGTGTGGTGAGCTCCGCGAGGGCCGGCAGGGTGTCCAGGGCGATGTTTCCTCTGACGAAGTGGTTGAGCAGCACATCTTTGGTGAAATTGTGCACCAGGAATGGATTGAAGCCCCAGTCTATCGGGTAGTAGCTGTAGAAGGCTACGTCAGGAGGAACCAGTGCGGTGTATCTGCCAGCTGCGGGTGAAGGAGGCGAGAGAGGAGGCGTGAATGACTGAGGGAGATGAGACACCGGGTTTGATTGGGGTTCTTACGAGTTAACAAGATTTCTGTATTGTTGGTGTCACTGCAGAGAAAAGAGGAGAGCACGGGTGATGAGTATGCCTAGTTTGGTCGCGTAGTGAGAACAGAGGACCAGGAACTGAGGGAAGGAGGCGTTGGGTGACTGAGGGAGAGGCGTGAAAATGGACGTTATTGGAATATTCATGTTTTCGATTCTCTGCTTGTTGAATTGAATGCTGCGTGCAGAGTGTGTGGTGCTTTGTCTGTTGCATGAAAAATAATACGTCGTAGTGTTTTAAAAACAAAGGGAAAAGTGACACAAATATGGTATAGTTGAAATTTAAAAATAAAGTAAAAAAAAAATGAAAAAAAAAAACTATAAATTAAGCGTTCTAGGATTTGAGTGACGGAAGAATTCGAATAACAATGAAAAAGGTTAAGAGATACACGGCACCTCAGTCACTCACGATCACGGAGGGGGATTCAAAAAGTTACATCATCGTACTTTGGCAACCTTCCCTACTAACTAACCTTGTAGATGCGGTTGTGTAGAAATACAAGCAACACTACCAGAAACTCAAAAAATATACCTGAATACAGTAAGAATGACGTGTATTCTGAAAGCGTATTGGCTGTGGATGTGGAAAGGAGTGAGAGGTGTATAGAGAGAGAGGGAGAGGGAGGATGGAAGGGTGAAGGGATGTAAAGGAGGGAAAGGGTGTGATCGTAGTGATGGTGAAGGGAAAAGGTAGAGAGGGTGAAGGGAAAAGGTAGAGAGGGTGAAGGGCGAATGTTGAGGGAGGGAGGGAGGGAGAGAGGGAGGGAGGGAGGGCGGGCTGCATGGATGGTGGGTGTTGGGAGGGAAGGACGGAAGGAAAAATAAGGAGAGAAATATATATAATGAAAAATCTGTAGAAAATGGTGAATGAAAAGAAAATAAGTCTGTAGAAAATGGTGAATGAAAAGAAAATAAGTCGTAGAAAATGGTGAGAGAGAGAGAGAGAGAGAGAGAGAGAGAGAGAGAGAGAGAGAGAGAGAGAGAGAGAGAGAGAGAGAGAGAGAGAGTTACATAACAATAATGAACACTACATCTTGGGAAATCAGGTTAGGAACAAGACTCGCCACACTTTTAAAACAAAGACGAAGGCGAGGAAAAAAATAATAAAGTCTAATAATTGATAAACATATGAATTAAAACTTATGAAACACTTAATTAACTCTTACCATTCAGTGTACAAGTAATATTTATTAAGATTAAAAAAATAAATGTATAACTTGTCAGTAAATATATCCATCAATCAATGATATTTTCACAAGGGCGCCTTATGACCTCGTTTCTGCGGCGCCAGAGTCCCCATGAACCCAGTCTCTCTATTCACTAATTCACTATTATCGTACTTAAAATCTGAGTCCCTATCAACACAGTCTCTATTCACTATTTCACTATTATCGTACTTAAACTCTATCAAACTGTTTCTATAATACACGAGCTACTGAATGTACGTTTCTTAATTCCTTCCTTTTTATTTATTTTAGATCTTATTTGCTTTCAGTTTTGATTTTTTTTTTCTCTCTCTCTCGTTGTTTGCTTGTACCATCATTATTTTGCGTGGCTATTAATACTATTTGTCTCATTTTCTGTTATTTTCGTTGTCTTTTTTTTTTTATCATTAGTCAGTCTATCTTCATCTAACTCTTTTCTCTTCATTGCTATCTCCTCCTCCTCCTCCTCCTATTCTATCTTTATCATAATTTTACTACTATATTTATCTACCTTTCTCTAATTTCTCTACCTGGATCTTACGTCTCTCGGTCACTTTCTTCTCTCAATACACTATCTGTTATTCATCTATCCATTTCTATATCTATTCCGTCTTTTTATTCTATGTTAGTGAAGCCATCATATTTTATCTACCTTCCTCGTATTACTCTCAGATATAATGCAGTTACAAAATTCAATACAGCCACAAGGTTCTATGCAGTTACACGGCTCGCGACCAAAATATTATGAAACATTTCTGCCGCACCTCGTTTACTTTCAAGAGGTCGTGTGTGCTTCAATTGACGCGGGTTTTTAAGGGTGTTTTTTTTACGATTCCGGTGAAGTTCACTTAATTTCTGTAGTATTAACACGAGAAGCACTCTTGAGGAACCGGCTAATCATCTCTGTGGCCTTTGAAAACAGTCGTGGAGAGAGAGAGAGAGAGAGAGAGAGAGAGAGAGAGAGAGAGAGAGAGAGAGAGAGAGAGAGAGAGAGAGATCGTGGTGTTTCTGAATACAGGTCTGAGTCAGTGTGCTAATTATCGTCTGCTGGACTTGTGTGCCCTGGGCGATTAACGAGGCAACCACCACCACCACCACCATCACAGCCAGCACCACCACCACCACCTCCGGCTATCGTCATCACTGCACCTTGAGTCTAACAGCCAGGTAGCCGCCGCCTGTGTTATTACCCCTGTTCCTGCTGGTCTAGTTGTCTACAGCCACTACTACAACTGTAACTACAATGATAAATACTGCTACTATAATTACGACTATAACCAGAAAGATGAAATTGTTACTAGTACTGCAATTATGACTAGAAAATTACAACTACAACTGTAACTGCAATGCCAAGTACTGCAGTTAATCTAAGTTTATATATGTATACTCTATAACGCGCTGTAGTGGAATCTTAACACAATTTTTCGACTTTTAACAGACTGTAGTAGATAAATTTATCTAAATTCTTCTACTTTAACAGGCTGTAGTGGAAGTTTCCCGCCACTTTCCAATTTAAAGAGGCTGTACAGTTAGTTTATCCCTACCTTTCTACTAATAACACACTGTAAAGGAAGTTCATCTAGACTTCTTCCTACTTCTCTATTTTAAAAGGCCTGGAGATGAAGCTTACCCACACTTCACCCTACTTCTAACCCCTAAACCTTATACCACCACAACCTACAGCCAAGCATCACCACACAGCACTTCCTATCACTTCCTGATCAACCTTTCGTGACCCAGCCATTCCACGGCATCATTACAACCAACACACAAAACCACAAATCACCACTCAATACTCACTGTCACGGAACTTATCGGTGATGTTCGCGTCGTGGAAGTGATGCAGGAACTCAGCGGCAATGAACCCAGGGGCGTCGTGAAGGGAGGCGAGGAAGGAAGGCAGGAAAGGGCCATCGCTTTTGGTCGACGCTGGCGGCGCGGCGGCGGATCCTTCCAACCCCAGGTCTACCTCTTCGAACAACCCACCGGCGCCTGAACCTGCTGGTGGTGGTAATAAAAGGGTGGGTGTGGTGAGGAGTGAGTAGAGGGAGGGTAGGGAAAGAAAACGGCGAGGAATTAAGGAAAGGAGAAAACGGACGGGAGGGCGTGGAAAGAAAACGGAGAGAAGGTAGAGGAAAGAAAACGGAGATGAAGGAAAAAAAGGACGGGAGAAAACGAAGGGAAGAAAGAAAATAGGTAGGGAGGGTTGGAGAGGGAGAAAGGAAAGGAAGGAGGAGGGAGGAGGAGAAAGGAAGGAAAAAAAGCAGGGAAGGAAGGAAATAAAAAAAACACAAGGAAAAGGAAGGAAAAAGAAATAAAAAAAAACAAGGGTAAAAGAAAATGAAGAAAAGGAAAGCATTATGGATGGTGAATATAATACGTAAGAGAAACGGAGAATGAAAATGGAGCCAGATATTAAATGATACAGAAGAGAGAAGGAAGGAAGGAAAGAAGGAAGAATAAAAGAAATATTGACACGAGGACAAATATGGAAATAAAAGTGAACAAGGAATTGAAAAGAGAGAGAGAGAGAGAGAGAGAGAGAGAGAGAGAGAGAGAGAGAGAGAGAGAGAGAGAGAGAGAGAGAGAGCAACTTTACATAACAGGAAAGTAACAGTATAAACAATCCTCAATACTTCACACCCTTCTATGGAATGAAGCAGCAAGTTTGGGTCCTTTTGCTACTGACGCATTCAAGGCTGTTTGGGAAAGGAGAAGGAAGAGGAGGAGGAGGAGGAGGAGGAGGAGGAGGAGGAGGAAGAAGAAGAAGAAGAGGATGTAGACACTAGACAATCAAATAACCACTCAAAACGGAGACACAAGGCAATAAGTAAAGGTCAGATTAAGTTCCTAGCGTGACCCTCTCAGTCTGACCTCCACGCGGGCGAGGCATAACAAGGCGAAAGGAGGTACAGGAAGAGGAAGGCAAGGCGGGCTATTACCGTTAACTAGTGATTCAGGCAGGGTCGAGATACGCTCCTTCCGTTAACTTGTAATAGAGAGAGAGAGAGAGAGAGAGAGAGAGAGAGAGAGAGAGAGAGAGAGAGAGAGAGAGAGAGAGAGAGAGAGAGCATAAGGACACTGTACATAAATAAATACATAAATGAAGGTAATTGTGAAGAGGAGAGGAATAAGAAGAAATAGGAGGAAGGAGAAGGAATGGAAGAAGTAGGAATAGTGAAAAGGAAGGAGGAATAGGGAAATATGGGAAGGAGGAATAGGAGAAGGAATAAGGAAAAGAGGAATAAGGAATAGGAGGAGGAGGAGGAGGAAAGGAACGAGTATGAGAGAGGGAGAGGAGAGGGAGGAGAGACGCTCAACCTGCCTCTCTCTACCTCTTGTACCCTGTGGAGGCGCGGCGTGTGGGTAGTGACCTCATACTGAAGGACACTGTAGCTGAAAGTGAACGGGGCTCAAGAGGACACGTCACTCTGTATTCTTAACTGTTCCCGTGTCCTCTCTCTATTTCAAACAGGTTGTAGGGGAAGTTCATCGCCCGTTTTCTACATTTTACTGGCTGTAGGGAAGTTCATCTCCCGTTTTCTACATTTTACTGGCTGTAGGGAAGTTCATCTCCCGTTTTCTACATTTTACGGGCTGTAGGGGAAGTTCATCGCCCATTTTCTACATTTTACGGGCTGTAGGGGAGGTTCATCGCCCGTTTTCTACATTTTACGGGCTGTAGGGGAAGTTCATCGCCCATTTTCTACATTTTACGGGCTGTAGGGGAAGTTTATCGCCCGTTTTCTATTGTTTACGGTTGTTAGGGTTTTCAAGAATATTTTCATACCTAAAAAGAGTCTAACAAGGATTCCGCATCGCCAATCAGCTCTGTAGTCTTTGCAAGTACTCCTGACGAGAGAAGCATTTACAAACACGTGACCCTCTCGTGAACCACCGAAGCACACTCGTTATCAGGATTCGAAAACATATCTTTCTAAAGGCATCCAAATATATGTGAAAATAAAACAGACAATCCTTGCAACAAATCTTCGTGGTTACCGTGAGATCTCAGCCTGCATGTGAATAATAGATTAGCCAGAGGTCGTATTAGGATTAGCAATACTGAAAAAAAAATAAATAAAATAAATAAATAAATTGAAATGTATAACCACGCATACAGTCCTAGTCAAACCTACACCTATACAGTAGAGAAAGTAAAGCCAATGTTGAAGGGAACAGCGCAAGGCAATACAATATATAGATGAATTAGTGGAGATACAGCAAATGGTAACAAAATTAATAACTATACTGTTTCAATCTACAACAGAACTTAGAATAAAGAAAGAAAAACTAATATCAAATAGTAACGAAGGCAGGATTCTAAAATACAGAAGGAATTAGTGGGAATATACAGCAAATGGTAACGAAATCCATAACTGAACTGATTAAATACACAATGAAACTTATAATAACGAAAGTAAAAGCCAACATTAACGAAAGCAAAGTCCTAAAATGCAAGAGTAATTAGTGGAAATGCAGCAAACGGTAACAAAATCGTGAAAGAGAAAGTAAAATGAATATGAACGGAAGACGACGACGCAAAACAACACAAGAGGTCACTGGGACAACCTTACCCGAGCGACAAGACAAGGTTAAAAAACGAGTCTTTCCCCCACGAGGCAAACAAAAAACGACGTCCTACCTGCAGGCTCGAGGGCTAGCGGGTCAGCAGGCTCCAGGGGTTCCTCTCCAAACACAGGCTGCAGGACGGCGCGGCGCGTGGGGGAGGGGTGCGCGGGACGGTTGGGACGCGGTGATGTGGTGGCGGAAGAGTGGCGGCGTGGCTTGAAAGTTGCGAACCTGCACGGGAGAGTAAGGGTCAGGGGGCGAGGTGTCAGGCCCTGGTTAAATGCTGCGGTTTCGTTCTTGTGCGTGTGTGTGTGTGTGTAGATGGGTGACAAGGCAGGTTACAATTGCGACCCGTATTATCAAACACTTCTTGGCTCTCGTTGGATTGACACGGGTTTTTCATGGTTTTTACGGTTTTTGTGACGGATTAAACAAGATTTCCACATTATTAGCAGGATAAACAGTCTTGAGCAATCGGCTAATCACCTCTGTGGCCTTTGAAAATAGTCGTGGTGGGAGTAAAGCTTTCTGAATAAGGGCCGTACTGACAGTCTACTGGTGTGTGTGTGTGTGTGTGTTTGTGTGTGTACTGTATGCTCCTTTCGTGATTGTGGTTATCCCTTCCCTTGTTTCACTACCGCTAATGTCACTTCACAATTCCTATAACTACTACTGTAATTACATTTGGTATTGCTACGATCACTAAAGTTAAGTGCACAATGCTATTATGACTATCCTTACTACTCCATTACTGCCAGTACTACTACGATTATTGTAAGTACCCAATGCTACTACAATTACTAATCTATTATTACTACTACTATTACTACTACTAGATATAACATTCCTACGATTACTAAGTGCCCAAAGTAACTACAACTACCCTTACTACTACTACTACTACTACTACTACTACTATTACTACTACTACTACTACTACTACTACTGCTACTACTACTATTACTACTCTACCACCACCACTACTTACCTATGCGTGAGGGGCGGCAGGCGGGTGGTCGTGGCGGCCTTTCCACCAGCACCACTTCGAGCACCGTCACCTTCTTTCTTCACCACCACAGGCGGCCCTCGCAGTCCCTCCAGCGGCACCACCACCTCCTTCTGGCCCTCTTCAAGCCTGGTAGTGGCGGGAGAGGAGGGAGAAGAGGGCAGGGCGGACTCGAGAACGTATACCACGCCATCACCGAAGCGGTGTTCCTCCCCAGTCAGCCTCACGCCGTTGACAGTCACCACGCCCTCTGTTGGCAGGGAGTTACCGAGCGCACGCATTAGGCTTTTATTCAGAAACGCCGCTCTCTCACTACTACAATTTTCACAGCCCACAGAGATGATTAGCCGGGTTCTCAAGAGTGTTTCACCTTTTTAATAATGTAGAAATGTTGTTAATCTCTCCACTAGAGGTGAAAAATACCCTTAAAAACCCGTGTCACCTCAATTAGAACCTTTGGAAGGTAGTGGAGGTGCGGCGCAGAAGTGTTTCTGAACGTGGTCACATACTCTGAAACATTTCCGCACCGCAACTCCACCACTTTCAAAAGGCTCTAGTTTAAGTGACATTGCTTTATAACTGAGGGTGTTTTTAAGGTTCTAGTGACAGATGAACAAGATTTCTACATTATTAACAGGAGAAACAGCCATGAGAACCCGCCTAATCATCTGTGTGGCCTTTGAAAAGAGTTGTGGTGATGAAAGAGTGAAGCGTTTCAAAATACGAGTTTTTTTTTTCTTAAAGTAGACTGGCAACAAAAAAAAAAAAAAAAAACTGAGATGCCAGTCCCAGAAAAGGGTCCAAAGCGGTAGTCAAAAAATTGAATGATAAGTGTCTTGAAACCTCCCTCTTGAAGGTATTAAAGTCATAGGAAGGTGGAAATACAAAAACAGTGGTTTGTGTGGCATGGTTTGTTCAGTGCATGATGTTGTAGTGTAGCTTTGTATAGTGTATGGGATGGGCAAGTATAGTTTGTTTGGTATATAATATTATAGGCTAGTACAGTTTGGTAGTAGTAATGATCGTTATTATGCAAACATGGCTCAACTAGAAAACTCATCATCATCATCATCATCATCATCGTCGTCGTCTTCGTCATCATCATCATCATTTTCTGGCGTAAATTTATAATGACTAAGGCAAATGAACAATTCTGGCCAAGAGAGAGAGAGAGAGAGAGAGAGAGAGAGAGAGAGAGAGAGAGGAAAAACATTACTAAAAGAGGCAAGGTGTGTGTGTGTGTGTGTGTGTGCGGTAAGACGTTAAGCAGTTAAACATCCACAGGTGGCGAGCTAACGAGGTAACGAGGCAATACACTCGTTAACAATGGTAATCTGGGAGAGAACTGCTGTCTGGCTGCCTCCACACTTAACACTCAACACCTAACACATGAGAGGCATGAAGTGGGTTGCTTGTGAAAGTAGAATGCGAAGTGATGAGGGAAGGGAGGAGCGCAGGAGGAAGAGGGAATGATGGGAAGGGAGGAATGAGAGAGGGATAGAATGAAGGAGACGATATGGAAAGGAGGGAGGGAGAGATGGGATAGTGAAGGACGGAAAGGAGATAAAAGTGAAAAGGAGGGAGAGAGGAAATGATGAAAGAGAAAGGGAGAGATGGGATAGTGAAGGACGGAAAGGAGACAAAATGGAAAGGAGGGAGAGAGGAAATGATGAAAGATGAAGGAAAGGGTACGATATGAAAAGGAGGCAAGAAAAGAAGGAAGGAAGGAAAAACGAAGGAAGGTTAATTTACTTACAATTCTGTTTATTTTTTACTTTTTTTATTTTTACAGTTTTCCTTTTTTGCTTTAGTCTATTTTTTTCTTGTTTTTCCACTTTTTAACTATCTATTATTACATTTTACATTTTTTTTCTTTTATTTATCTTTTTTTATTTATTTTTTTTCTGTTTCTCAAGGGCAGTACTCAATACCTGCTGGAGGCGAGGGCGAAGTCTTCAGCCTTGCCCCTGTCCTTGCATCTTTTTAGCGAGTCTTTTTATTTACTTATTTATTTATTATTTTTATTTTTTTTTTAACCACCAGTGACTGAGTAGCGGACACGCTTGGCTGGCCTGTTGGCTGGCCTGCTGTGTTGTGCCCCGATATAACGGAGGCAGGGGTGCTGATAATGAGGGTAGTGATGATGATGATGATGATGATGAGGACGAGGAGGAGGAGGGACACTACTGCTACTGTTGCTACTATTACTGCTGCTACTGCTACTACTGCTAATACCTAAGTACTACTACTACTACTACTACTACTACTACTGGATAATAATAATAATAAGAAGAATAAGAATAAGAATAATAATAATAATAAGACGAAGAAGAAAAGAAGAAGAAAAGAAGAAGAAACAATGAATGAAAGAGTAAAAGGGGAAAAAAATCAAGAACAACAAGGAAGACAGGTAAAAATAAAAGATAATAAAAACAACAGTAATAAAACCAATAATCAAAAGAAAAGGAGATAGAAAACACACACACACATACACACACACACACGCACACATACACACACGCACACACACACAAGAACTAGCTAGCCTCACAAATATATATATAAACACACCCTCATTCTATCCCCTATCCCATTCCCCCTTCAGAAGACATTAACCATTTCCCCTCCTCCTCCTCCTCCTCCTCCTCTTGCTCCTCCTCCTCCTCCTGGTCTACATCTTAACAGGTTTGAACGGAGCGGTGACGAAAATATGAAAAAAAAGGGCAAATTTATAGCCAGCAACTCACTCGTGCTTACTCTCCATTTTCTTCAAGCTTGTGGTCACCTGCAGGATTGCTACCGGGGACTCAGGTGTTCAGGAATGTTAGGGTGTGAAAACAGGTACTTGTAAGGTGCGGTAACAAACGTGTGCACGGTAAATGTTCTAAAATACTTGAATATTATGTAAATTCACTCTCTCTCTCTCTCTCTCTCTCTCTCTCTCTCTCTCTCTCTCTCTCTCTCTCTCTCTCGAACAACAACAACAAACAAAAAAAATGAACAAACAAACTAGCTGAATGACTAACAAAGTAACTAATCTCAACTTAACAGTAAGAACACGAGGCAAGAGAACCAGAGTGCGTTGTTTGAAAGGTTCTGATTAACGCAGGTGAAGTTTGCGTGAAGTGATGTAAGGCTTGGTTTGGTTACGTTGTAGAAAAAGGAACGCAAGAGAACCAGAGTGCATTTGCTTACCCTCATCAGTAGAGAAGTTGAGGTTTGTGCCGCCGAGAGTGACAGAGGGCGAGGAGGTGCCTGTGGGCGGCTGTAGGATTTCCCCAAGAACGACGTGGTTGAGGAGGGGCGTCCATCGTGGCTGCCTTCTCAGTCAGGAAGCCCCCGCCCCCTCGGTAGCCCTTCGTTCTTAGGCACCAGTAACGTCCAAGGCTCGTCTGTGGGGGAGAGAGACATGGGGGTGGTGAGATGGTGAGGTTTGGTGAAGTGTGGTGAGGTTTGGTTTGGGTGAGGTTGGTTTGATTAGGATGGGTTAGGTCAGGGTTAGGTTGAGGTGAAGTGGTGGTGGTGGTGGTGGTGATGGTGGTGGTGCCTTCTTGGTTTTGTTTGGTTCGGTAAAGTTTGGCTACGTTAAGTTAGGTTTGGTTAGGTTAGGTGATGTTGTTGGTGGTGAGTCCTTGTTTAGTTTTTGTTTTGTTTTGTTTGGTTTGGTTTGCTTAACTTAGGTAACACAAGGTAAGGTAAGGTGAGGTGAGGTAAAGGTAAAGTTGGGTTGGGAACGGATAGATGATAGGTTAGGTAAGGTGAAATAAGGCAATGTTATGTGGGTTAAGTTAGCTGGTGATGGTGGAGGTGGTGGTATTAGAGGAAGCAGCGATGGTGGTCGTGTTAGTGGTGGTGGTGGTGGTGGTGGTAGTTATTAAGGAAAGGATGTAAAACAAACAGGATGGACAGACAATGCAATGACTCATGCACACACACACACACACACACACACACACACACACACACACACACACACACACACACACACACACACACACACACATACCGTTTTAAAAAGAAAAATCACAGTTATAAAGTATAATACGATGAAAAAAATCTTACAAGACAGGATACATGGAAAATAACTCAGAACTTTAAAAATAAAATTGTTAAGGAGAATTACGCAAGCGCGAGCACACACACACACACACACACACACACACACACACACACACACACACACACACACACTGGAACAATGCATGTGTAGCTTATTATACAAAACAAGAATTTTTTTTTAAGGTAGATGACGAAAAGGAAAAAAAAAAGAATGAAAAGGTACATATTAGTTAGTCATGACGTGTGTGTGTGTGTGTCTGTGTGTGTGTGTGACCTTCTTGCCTTTCCTGCCGCAGTATAGAAAGGTCAGTCTTCCTTACGGCCTCTCTCTCTCTCTCTCTCTCTCTCTCTCTCTCTCTCTCTCTCTGCCACGTCACGCCTGTTTCTACCTTGGCATTTCCCTTTCTTTACCACACATGGTCTATAGACTTAACCTTTGAGATACAGACACGCAGACAGAAAGACAGACAAACAGGCAGATTGATAAATAGATAGATAGATAGATAGACAGATAGATAGGTAGACAGAAAGATAGACAAACAAATGGATAGATGGAGATATATAATAGGTCTCTCTCTCTCTCTCTCTCTCTCTCTCTCTCTCTCTCTCTCTCTCTCTGTATATAAAATGTTTGTCTACTTATCAGTAAACGTGCCTTAGCGAGAGAGAGAGAGAGAGAGAGAGAGAGAGAGAGAGAGAGAGAGAGAGAGAGAGAGAGAGAGAGAGAGAGAGAGAGAGAGAGAGAGTTTCACAAGGTCTGATGCAAAGGTAAGTCATTTATTTCTTTAATATTCATTTCACACACACACACACACACACACACACACACACACACACACACACTCACCATTTGAAGGAGAAAGGAAACAGAACAAAAGAAAAATAAACACGGCTGAATGATAAATAAATAGAAAAGGAAATAAAAGAAAGAAAGAAGAAGAAAGAAAGAAAGAAAGAAAGAACCACGAGTCACCCATTTCAAGACCACCCCCATTCCCCCATTCCCACCACCACCTAACAGTATTTCAAGGTCACCCAGTAGCTTATCTTCCCCTTCCCTTCACTCTTCCCCTTCATTGCCGTCTCTTTCCCCTCTTCACTATCTCGAAACAACTCGTACCCACTCTCACTTTCCTTTTTTTTTTTTTAACTCTCTCTCTCTCTCTCTCTCTCTCTCTCTCTCTCTCTCTCTCTCTCTCTCTCTCTCTCTCTCTCTCTCTCTCTCTCTTCAAGTTTAACGTGTCCTTGAGAACCTTCTTTCCAGCCTGAGGAGCATTATAGACCATTCCGCCCCTCCCTGCTCATGGAAAAACTGGCTCCTCTGAAGGTAAGGTAGTCTGCCGAACCCTCCTCCCTACCCCTCTCATGCTACGCTCCCCGCCGGCTCGTTGTTGTTGTCACTGGTGGCACGCTGGTGGTGGTGGTGGTGGTGCTGTTGTTGCACTTTTACCCGGGAACCCCACAGCCCACGAACCTACTTTTTTTTTTTTCTTATTCTTCTTTTCTTTCTTTCAGTTGGAGCCTAGAGAATGTTTTGTATATTTTTTGTTTTGTTTTGCTTCTTTCGGTTAGAGTAATTATATTTGTTAGTCTTAGTTTTCTATTTTCTTCTCCTCCTCCTCCTCATCATCCCTCTCTTCACGGCTTGAGTATTAATTTCGTAATTCCTCTGCTTTCTCTTCTTTTCGGTTGGATAATTCGCTTGGTCTTTTCATAATTTTGAAAAACCATGATTTTAAAACACTCATTTCTATATTTTTCGCTATTATTATTATTATTATTATTATTATTATTATTATTATTACTATTGTTATTATTAAGGATTGGAATTCTTATTAACTACCGTACAAAAAAAACAAACAATTATGAAAGCGATTATTACTCGGAGTTCAGATGGCGTTACTGTAATTTCTATTATTGTATTATTGTTATTACTTTATTTATCAGTCGTCTGGCATTCAGCAGGTACGCACGTATATAGAGCAATGTTTGAATTTAATGTATATATTTTTTGTATGTATCGGTAATTTGTTCATGTATTGTTCTTTTATACTTAGTCTCATTGTTATTATTATCAGCTATTATTTTTTTCCTTTTTCTTCTTCCTGCTCCTCCTCCGCTTCCTTCTCTGTCTTCATCCTCTACTTCTTATCATCACCACCATCATCATCATCATCATTACTATACTCCTAATACATCCATCACCACCATCACCATCACTATCACCACTACAAACCTAAATAAAATAAATAAAATCAAACTTTTAAAACTTAACTACCAGTCTTTCACGCATAATTTACCAACACAAACAACAATAACACCACGAGCCTAAACCATCTTTCTTATTCACCCACTCCTACAATGTTACAATTATCATGCAAGCAGCCAGTCATTAATGTACTTGGCTCGTCTGCTGCGCTTACTTCCCCCTCGCCACCCCCCCCCCCTCTCTCTCTCTCTCTCTTTCTCTCTCTGCGCGCGTGTAAGTGTCGCCCCTTTGTTCCTGGCGCCTCTGCCTGACTCCTCTTCCCCTTCACGGTGTAATAATCTCCGGAATTTATGGGGCAGTCGTGCTTGTGATGTCTTCTTGGCACCTGTCCTGTTTCTTATATGTATGTACTTGTGGTTCGCTTATGTAATGTTTGTTGCCAGTTGTCACTCTGTTTCGTGTGTGTGTGTGTGTGTGTGTGTGTGTGTGTGTGTGTGTGTGTGTGTGTGTGTGTGTTTTGTTTTGTTGTTGTTGGGGTGGAATAGAATGAGGAAGAGGAGGAGGAGGAGGAAGAGGAGAAACAAGATTGATACATAAGAGGAAGAAAACAACAAGATTGATACAGAATAATAATAATAATAATAATAATAATAATAATAATAATAAAAAAATCTGATAATCAAAAACCTGACTTTTTAATATGTACACCAAACCGTTCATTATTTGGTCAGTCTATTTTTTTCTTTCCCCCTTTAACATGACCTTGCAGACCGTAAGGGAGAAAAGAGATGAATGATAAGAGATGCTGGAACTTAATACTGAGGCTGTTGTTCGCTGTGGTAGTCATGATAACACGTATTTTTTCGTATTCTAACATTCTGACTACTTAAGATCAAACTGTCTCCTTCTGGCGGGTCTTTTCAACGGGTACTCGAACACAATAGCTTCTTATCAAATATATAATCAGTAATAATGTTTGTCTATTTTATTATTTCTTCTGTCTCCCTTCCTTGACTAGCCTAATTTTTGGTAGGTCTTTTCAACGGGTACTCGAACACAACAGCTTATCAAATGTATAATCAGTAATAATGTTTGTTTGTTCTATTATTTCTTATGTCTCCCTTCTTTAACTAGCCAAGTTTATTATCTGTCTGCATCACAAGAACATATAGAGCAGCGAGGGAAAGTAGCAGTAACGGAGAATAACAATGATAACGGGAAGGCAAAATTTATGGAAGTCTTGACCTGAAAGCACGGCAAGGCACGGTGAAGTCGATCCAGGAAATTGTTAGAAGACAGCTTCCCGTAACTGGCACGGCGGGAGGTATCGTGTTGCCTCGTATGATTTCTTTGTGCCACACTGGCGGACCGCTGCTGGTGGGTGTCCGTGAGCTTATTTCCACATTGTCTCCCAGCAGTGGCCCTGGTGACGCGGAGGCGCTGGAGTGGGGCACGTGTTTCTCCTTTTACTTAGAAACGTTTTGCTTTCATCATGACTATGGACCGTACTCTGAAGCACCTCTGCGCCGCATCTCCGCTACATTCAAGACGCCTTAGTTGAAGTGACACGGGTTTTAAAAGGTGGTTTAAGACTAGTGGCACATTAATGATACAGAGATCGTGTTAACTTGCCGCTAGATCCATGAAAATATTAATAAAAAACCATGTAAAGACTTCTGAACACTGCAGCTCCCCACAAGACTAGCAGCTTGTGACGTAAGGGAAAAGATCCCATGGGCCAAACGTCTTTTCCAAGGCCTCTTTGCTTGGACCAGACGGGGAGGTGGGGGAGGAAGGGGTTGCAAGTCTGGACCGGTTACTGGAGGCATCTCGGCACACCCTCATCCCCAGCCCACACCCACAGACAGGGAGGGGAAATGTGAGGACCCAAAGGTAAGTACGAACGGTAGTAAAGACTTGTAACCCGGATGTCCCCAGGGGCTGCGTGTGTCCCGGGGGTCAAGGGGCTGTACCCACCGCAAGCTCAAAGGTCAAGGCAGTGGTAGAAGTACTTCTGTGGGGCGTGGCGACATGAAAGAAGAAAAAAAGAAGAAAGAAGAGCGTGACCAGCGTGTTAAGGTTTATTGCTTAGTTTATGAGAGAGAGAGAGAGAGAGAGAGAGAGAGAGAGAGAGAGAGAGAGAGAGAGAGAGAGAGAGAGAGAGAGAGAGAGAGAGAGAGAGAGAGTTATTTGTAGCTTATGGTGTGAGTGATGACTGATAAAAGATAAAACCGAGACAAGAAAAATGATGATGGTGGTGATGATGATGATGATGAAGAAGTAGAAGAAGAAGAGAAGAGAAGAGAAGAGAAGAGAAGAGAAGAGAAGAAAGAAAGAAAGGAAGGAAGAAAGGAAAGAGAAAAAAATACAAAGATAGCTAGACACTTCAAATGAAAAAAAATAAATAAATAAACGTGAAAATAAATGATATATACAAATGAAAAAAAAAAAGAACTAGACACTCGAAGGAGGAAAAAAAATAAACGACACGAATAGATAAATGAATAAATGAATAAATAAATAACATAATCCCCTTTCATCAGCCAGCCAGGTAAGCAGCCAGGTAGCTCAGCCATTTCACAACCCAAGCTGAAGTGAATACAGGAGAGATGAAAGGGATACGAGCCTAAGCATAAACATCAAATAATTTACTACAAGTGCCGACACACACCCGCTTTACCGAGACATACCTTGACACACAACAAACCTGCACCACGAAACACTGGGTAATAAGAGGATAATGGTATCTGAAAACAAGGAGGAATGGTAGATAGGAGGGGGTGATAATAGAGGGGTTACGAGTCTATGAATTATCGTCTGTCCCTCCTCACCACCACCACCACCACCACCATTACAATTACCTAACCTTCTTCTTTCCTCGTCCACCCCTTTCTCTTTTTCCCTTTCCCTTTCGCAACACACCCACCCGCTGCCGCTCCCTTTGGATAACTGACGCACGCTTGCACACACACACACACACACACACACACACTTCAATTTCCTGTATTTTATTTTTACGACTATAAATAAATTTCGAATGATTTATCTACTACTACTACTACTACTACTACTACAACTACTACTACTACTACTACTACTACTACTACTACTACTACTACTACTACTATTACTACTACTACTACTACTAACAAACAAACAAACAAAGCTAGCAGGCAAACAAGCAGGGCCAGGAACAGCAGTGGGTCCCTCGCACGCTGATTGGCTGCAAATTGCCCTCCGTGAACCAATCGACATGAAGAATGGGTCTGTGATGGGCGGTGAATGGCTGGCAGGATGGACGCTGATGTGGCAACAATGGCGGTGACAGAGAGTGTGTGTGTGTGTGTGTGTGTGTGTGTGTGTGTGTGCTTGATTTGGTACAGGGCACTTCCTCCTAATCTTGATTCTCCGCCTCTTTTTTGTCGTTGTCATTATCACTGTTATCTTCTTCCTCTTCTTCTTCTTCTCCTTCTTATTC
Organism: Scylla paramamosain; assembly: GCF_035594125.1. NCBI lineage: Eukaryota > Metazoa > Arthropoda > Malacostraca > Decapoda > Portunidae > Scylla > Scylla paramamosain. The sequence goes on along the minus strand of NC_087179.1, from coordinate 17,193,255 downwards.
CTTATCATCTTATTCTTATCTGTTGTTTGGTTTTCCTTTGTGTTCTTCTTCTTCCTTTGGTTTGTTCTACCTCCTCCACCTCCTCCGGTTGTTGTTGTTGTTGTTGTTGTTGTTGTTGTTGTTGTTGTTGTCGTTGTTGTTGTTGTTGTTGTTTTCATCGTTTAACTTCTCTTCCTTCTTCTCCTCCTCCTTTTATTTATTTACTTTTTTCTTTTCCTGCTCTTTTTGATAGATGTCACTTTCTTCTTCTCCTTCTTCTTCTTCTTCTTCTTCTTCTTCTTCTTCTTCTTCTTCTTCTTCTTCTACTCCTTCTCTTCCTCCTCTTTTTCTGATTATATATTTCCTCTTCTTTTTCCTTCGTTCAACTGTCCCTTTTCTTTTCTTCCTCCTCCTCCTCCTCCTTTTTTTTTTATTTTCTCTTCCTGTACTTCTTGTTAATTGTCGCTTTCTCCTACTCCTCTTCCTCCTCCTCCTCTTCCTCATTTATTTTGTCTTCTTCCTCTTCCTCCTTTTACTTGTATTCTTTTTGTCTCTTGTCATTTTCTTGTTCTTTTTTTTCAAGTTTTCATTAATTTCCTCCTCCCTTGTCCTTCTCGTCCTTTTTGCTACATCTCCTATCCTTCTTCTTCCTGTTCATCATCATCATCATTGCTCTCCTCCTCCTCCTCCTCCTCCTCCTCCTCCTCTTCCTCCTCCTCCTCTTATGAGCCTTTCTCTTCATAATTCTTTGTGATTAAATTCTTCCTCACGACATTTTCAAAGAGGAAATGAAGAGGAGGAGGAGGAGGAGGAGGAGGAGGAGGAGGAGGAGGGAAGAGAAGAGGAATGAGGGAGGGGAAAGTACAGGTGACTGGCGTTATGTTGTGGTTAACCTTGGAGAGAGAGAGAGAGAGAGAGAGAGAGAGAGAGAGAGAGAGAGAGAGAGAGAGAGAGAGAGAGAGAGAGAGAGAGAGAGAGAGAGAGAGAGAGAGAGAGAGAGAGAGAGAGAATTTTACCTAAGCATGAAAAAAAAAATAATTAACTAGTTTTTCTTTCGTTTACTTTATGCATTTGTTAGGTTAGGTTAGGTTAGGTTAGACTTTTCCCAACACTAGCGCCGCGGAAACTTGGGGGAAGGAAAAACAACAGTGTGGGAATCAGAATGTCCCCTTGGTGTCCCCTTTGGTATCTCAGGGTGAGGAATATAACCAGCAAGGCCAGAGAGACCGGGAGGAGGAGAACCAAGGCCGCGCGTAGCCAGTGTGTGTGTGTGTGTGTGTGTGTGTGTGTCTTAATTAACCTGCTTTCTCGTGTTAAGTAAACCCGCGTGTGTGGCTTGCTGGCTGCAGTGGCGTGTGGGTGCGTCAGGATTTATGACGGTTTGTGACTGTCATTATTGTTGTTAGTCTTTCTATCTATCCTTTCATTTCTCTCTTTTTTAATTATTTCCATTAATTAACCACAACAGTTCACCCTTCCCCTCTTTCACCATTTCTACCTATATCAACACGTCCATTATCAATTCACCTCACCCTATACAGTCTCTTTCTTCACTATCACCAACATCACCATCACCACCACCACCACCACCTCGTTAAACCTGTTCTTCCCAGGTGCTACATAAGTGAGGGGACGCGAGCACCGGATGAGTAAGTGCTTCAAGGAGGACAGGTAGAGGCGAGGGGCAGGTAAGATAGGGCGGCTTGATGGAAGGGTTGCTTAGGGGCACTGAACGACCCTTGGTGACTGTGCGAGCGTCTGTAGGTCAAGAACATGCGACGTACACACACACACACACACACACACACACACAAACACGAACGCGCAGGGTATCCGTTATACAGTGCTCGATAAGGCTATTGCATTAATTATAAAAAGATTTGATTTAAATGAACGTGTTTTGAAATTAAAGTGACGTTGTTAGGGAGGTGGGGAAGCGGGGGAAAAAAAGATGATAATAAAAGAAAAAAAAGAAGAAGAGATGATAATGATAATAGAATAAATAAATGTGTACAGTTTTACGGGTTAATTGTCTTGTCAGTTCGCTTTACTTGTTCGTGTTTATTGTTGTTGTTGTTGTTGTTTTCATTTTCTTCTTTCGTTGTTCTTCCCCTTGGCGCTAAACGACCAGCTGACTGTGCGGTGGTGTTTCAAGCAATCACGCATTCAGTCTATCAATCAATCACTCAATCTTTGTTTTCCTTGTCTTCTTTGTAGCCTCAAATAATTAATGAATCTATTCCTTGCCTTTCTCTTCGTCTTTTATTCTTGATGTGAAAAATGTATTTGTATTCTATTTATTTATTTATTTATTTTTTTTTTAGAAAGGAAAAATTATACTCAGTGTTTGTGAAGGATTATACATGAGAGGAAGGGGTTAATGATACTGTAGGAAAAATAGATAGATAGATGAATAGATAAAGAAAGAAAGAACGAACGAAATGCAAAATGGATACATAGATAGATAGATAAATAGATAGATAGAAAACGAAAGAAAAAAAAAGGAAAAAAATAATGCTTTGTTGTTAATTTGTCTATAGCAGGATAAATGGATAAGTAAACTAATAAACAAATAAACCAATAAAATAAAACAACAATTCGTTAAGAAAAGAATGGATTAAAAAAAATATGGCCGAGAAATGAATAAATGAATGCTAAATAAACAAACAAACAAATAAACAGATAAACAAGTAAACAAAAAATAGACAAATAGTGACTGATAAAATAAATGAATACAGATTATAGCTCGTTCATTTCTCTTGACATAAAAAATAAATAAATAAATAAATAAAAAGGTCAAAAGGTCACGACTTGTTCAATTACTAACAGGTGGATGGACAGACAGGTAAATTAATTGGCAAAACCACTCAACTCCCTGACCTGCCTCGCTGCCTTGCTCTGTATTCCATCTAATGCACGTGAGGCTGGTGTTGCTACTGTCACCACCACCACTACCACCACTACCACCACCACCACCACCTCATTCTGATATCATTTAACTATTATTACTATATCATCTCACTACATCACTTTCCTATGCTATCTCACCATTTCATCACCAATATCACTCTCTCACACACACACACACACACACACACACACACACACACGTCACTCACCACCAGATGACATCATTAAGTCACTCACCACATCACCACATCCTGCCCTGTATCACCATTTCATCACCTTATCACATTCCAGTTGCTGTATGTTCACTATCTGCGTCCGCCACCACCTCCTCCCTTCACCTCCCCCCTTCCCTGTGCCCTCCCTGCTATAGTAAATCCCCTGTCTATCTTTCCCATTTCTCACTATCTCCCTTCCACGCTTTCCTGTACCAAGCGTTCCATGAATAAACTATTAAAAACTAGTACAACTTTCAGATAGCGATTGATAAGACTGGGAAGAAAAAGCATATTAAGAGATACACGACCTATATAAATTGAAAGTCCCTCCCTCGGCTCTTTTGTTATATCTGAGAGCTATATTTCTGCAACACTTCTGCGCCACGCCCCGGCAAAATTCAAGGCAATACACGGGTTTTTAAGGACTGTTTATACGTTTCAAGTGACGGACGAACACGATTTTCACATTATCAGCAGGAGAAACGCTCTTGAGAACCACGCTACTCATCTCTGTGGCCTTTAAAAACAGCCGTAGTGAGGGAGAAAAGAGTTTATGAATACCGTGTTAAGCTGTGGATATCTTACTGCACGTCCCACCACCACCACCACCACCACCACCACCACCTCATCATCATCACAGTTCTGGCCTTATTCCTCCTCGTGTCTTGAGTCGTCAGTTGCCACGGTGAGGTAATGCAGGGGAGATGTGTGGGGGATTGTGATGTAAGTGTGTGGAGAGAGAGAGAGAGAGAGAGAGAGAGAGAGAGAGAGAGAGAGAGAGAGAGAGAGAGAGAGAGAGAGAGAGAGAGAGAGAGAGAGAGAGAAGTAACAAGTGAGAAGGAAAGAAGAAAGAAAGAAGGAAATATGGAAAGAAATGGAGGATGACTGAAGGAAAGAAAAGAAAAAAGGAAGGAAGGAAACGAAGAAGAAAAGAAAGAAAAGAAAACAAAGAAAAAGAACGAAAAAGAAAAAAAAAATCTAAACTGACACAACACACAAGTTACCACACCCCTTATCAAAAACACATACACACACATACACGCACGCACGCACACACAACCACGCCTTCAGCATCACATCCCTCAGTCGCCCCCTGAACGAGCACTGCTTCAATAAACGTGGGAAACACAACAATAGAGAGAGATGAGGCTGGAGGAGCGGGGGCGGGAGGGGACGCAAAGAGGCCACAGGTGTTTAGTGCACTCATGGGAACACCACTACACCACCGCGCTACACCAGGACACGCCCAAACACGCATCTCTCCTGACCGCTACTCTTTGTTGACATTCCCGCGCTCTTCAAGGACAAGCAGCGTGTGTGTGTGTGTGTGTGTGTGTGTGTGTGTGTGTTTCTCGTTTTCTACCGCTTCTCTTGTCTTCTCAAATTTCTCCTCTTTCTCCTCCTCCTCCAGCTCCTTTTTCTTCTACTCCTCCAGCTTCTCCTCTTTCGTATCCTCCTCTTCCTCCTCCTCCTCCTCCAGTTTCTCTTCCAAATTCTTCTTCTCCTTCTCCTCTTCCAGCTTCTTCTCTTCCTCCAGCTTTTTCTCTTCAAGATTCTTCTCCTTCTCCTCCTCCTCCTACTCCTCCCCCCTCCTCCTCCTGCAGTTCCTACTTCTTCTCTTCCAGCTCCTTTTCCTCTTCCTCCTCCTCCTCCTCAGCTTTTCCTCTTCCTTCAGCTCCTTCTCCTCCTCCTTCTTCTCTTCCAATACCCTTAAAAAGAAGAAATGAAGAAGACAAAGACGAAGAAGAACAAGAACAAAAAGAAAAAGAGAGAGAGAGAAAAAAAAGGGCGATTATTTCAACAAGAATTTATTAAGAGCACCAGCCATAAGGGGACGGAACGCTTCATGACACACACACACACACACACACACACACACACACACACACACAGTCCCTGACACTAGGCGTAAGAGACAAGGCCTGGGAGTGTCACGGATTTCCTCAGCGAGTGTCCGTGAGAACGAACCTCCTGGATCACGCAAGAAGGTGAGAAGCGTTTACGTCAGCGAGTGCGCGGGGTGTGGTGGGTGGCGGGAATGAACGGTCAGTGCACCAGTGGGGAGGGAGAGGGGAGGGGGAAGAGAGGGAGGGAGGGGAAAGCTGCTTTTTATTTATTTATTTATTTATTTACTTATTTATTCATTTTTTGAGCATCTAAGGTGTAAGTCTCTGTTATTGGGGTATATTGAGAGTTTCCAGGATTTCGTGTACTGAGGGTTTCCAGGGTTTGGTGTGGTATACTGAGGGTTTCCAGTATTAGGTGTGGTATACTGAGGTCTTCCAGGGAAAGAGAAAAACACTCATGAAAACCAGGCCGATTACCTCCGTGGCCTCGGGAAAACAGTCCACGTGAGAGAGACTCGAAGCGTTTCAAAACACCGGACCACTGGAGCTTCATGAAACGGAGCATCGGACACGCGACGCAAGGTGTGGGAACGGTGTGGTTTGGGCGGATGGCAGAAGCAAGACGAGTATCACAGCTGACCCCAATACCTTGAAGCCTGAGTCAGCAGCGACAAGCTAACTCAAGGTACGTTACTCAACTCCATAAAACGACATTCAAGCATTTCCTTAACTTTGCGCAACACTCCCGATAAACCCTGAAAGAACGAACACTCAACACCACCCCCAGACACTCGCAAGCCAACCCTAGCCACCCAATCAGCGAGCGACTTCCCCCAGCCCTGCCCAGCGAACGATGACGTCATGAAAGCCCAAGCCAATGAGGGACGTGAGATCTTGTGACGTCACCCGTTTTCCTTCTCTCCTTTCTGAAGTCTGCACGGCGACCTCTTATCCTTGGGAGTTTTCCAGCTTTCTTTCTCCCGTTATAAGTTGTACAGCGTAAACTGGATTCGTGCGGATCAGGTGGACGAAGAGAGGGAGGAGAGGGATGAGTAGGAGCAGGAGGGAGAGAGGGAGAGTTGGAGGGATAGCCAGGAGCAGGAAGGCAGGCGAGGGCAGGAGAGCGGGCACAGAGGGCGGTTGGAGAGGGCGCGAGGTTAGCAGGACATAAGTAATCAGTGAATACAATGGTCCCCGGCAGAGATAGGATGACAGCCAGCCTCCCATGCCCCCTCTACTGCAACTAGTCCCGCCCTGCTGCTGTTGCTTCTGCTCTTCCTCTTCCTCATCTCACTATCGTCTGCTGCCTCCTCTTCTTCTTTTTTCTTCTTTTATCTTGTGGTGTTCATAATAGTTTATTGTTATTATTATTATTATTATTATTATTATTATTATTATTATTATTATTATTAGTAGTAGTAGTAG
>NC_087179.1:17154379-17176879 GCF_035594125.1 Scylla paramamosain | reverse complement strand
TGTTTTCCTTTTTTTCTTCTCTCTAGTAACGGTATTTGGGTGTTTTATTTTTTTCTATCTCTTTATATTACTTTCCTTTGCTGCGCGGAGGCGGTGTAATAAATCTTCTGAGTCTCTGATACTTTCCCTCTTTGTTATCATTCTTATGAAAAGTAGAATATTGGTGTGAAAAGCATGCATATATTAAAAGTGTTTTTTTTTTTTTAGTGCTTTAGTTTCTTTTAAAAGTGAAATATGTTAATTATCAAGGCACTGCTTGTGTTTCTCCAGCCGCTGCTTCACTCTGTCGAGACGAAACTTCGAGACTTATCACAGAACAGACTTGATAACGATGGATCAAGAAAACCAACAACACTTACAAGCATTAATTTATGCACTATGTAAAGGGAAAGATGTGATTCAAAGCAAATATATTAGCTAAAAAATAACAACATTTTTTTTCTCCTCAAATCACCAGTACGAAACAGCGAGACAAATTTCAGTGACGTGGAAACACCAAAGTAAGTTTTCTCGGAGGAACACTTAGTCTACAACAGTACACGCATCCCTGTGCACTGATACCTGAATGCTACAGGAGACACAGTCCTGCGCACGCCACCACAGCTTGCACCGTGTTCTGAACCACCTCTGCGCCACACCTTCACTGCACTCAAAAGGCTCTAGTTGCAGTGACACGGGTTTTTAAGACTTTATATGGTTCTGGTGAAAGATTAACGAGATTTCTTAATCCTCAACAAAAGAAACACTCTTGAGAACCCGGCTTGTTGTCTCTGTGGCCTTTGAAATGTGTGGTGGCGAGAAAGCAAAGTGTTTCAGAATACGAGCCAATGGTCATAATGGGTGACTTGAAAACACGACAGCGGCTCCCAGTGCAGACGCTCGCTTGTTGCAACGACTCATGACTACTCGTTCATTCAAAGAGGAGGAAGTGAAATTCTCTATAAGTACCATGAAAGTGTGTACAGTGCATCATATTCATCTCAACAGGAAATGCAGTCTTGATTAACTAATTCCTATACTACTGTGGACATTCCTGGAGTTGCATTACAGAACATGCGTGGCAGCTCCTGTAGAAAACAAGCCTATCTATTTCCTTCTTGGTTGGACCTGCTACGCTTTGAATCGCTTCTTAAGTCATTCTGCTCTGTCTTTCTTTACACCCTTTTACACTTGATTTTTCTGCTATCGTCCCCATCTACCAAGAAGAAGAAGAAGAAGAAGAAGAAGAAGAAGAAGAAGAAGAAGAAGAAGAAGAACCAGCAGTATCTTCCTCAGTCAGCAGCATCCGTGCGAGTTGAACTGGCCAGCTCACAGACGAAGGCGAGGAGGGAGGCACCGAGGCCGCCAGCCAGCACGGAAAACACGCCCTGGAAGCAGCACCACATAAGAGGCAGGAACCCGCTGTTCTGAGAATGCCTTCACATTTCGCACACTGCACCGACATTTGCATATTACATCGATAGGCACCGCGTAGCAGCACTGCCTGCCATCTAGCGGCCAGAGAGAGAGAGAGAGAGAGAGAGAGAGAGAGAGAGAGAGAGAGAGAGAGAGAGAGAAGAGAGAGAGCGCATTACCCAGAGGTTGGCCAGACTGAGGGTGTCCTGCACGGTGACGGTAGAGGGCGAGTGGCGGCAAATGGAGGAGTTGGGAAGAGCAGTCTGCAGCCAGTGAAGGTACAGCCCGCCCTGCGTTAGAGCCTGCAGCCTGTCACTCACACACACACACACACACACACACACACACAGAGTTAGATAGATAGAGATATTATACTAGACAGACAAATAAACAGATAAATAGAAAGATAAACTGATAAACAGACAGACATGGACAGAAAGTTTACGCGAGAACCAAATCTTCACTACACGTTCTCCCGTCTCCCCACCCACTCACCTGGCATTGACCGCGCGCAGAAGGGGGCTGTTCTTCTGCAGGATGATGGAGTGAGGGTAAGATACTATGATCTCCCGCGAAGTGTAGTAATCACAGCGCCCTGACGACACAGTGGAGAGGGAGTGAGGTTAGTTTGGGCTGGGTTTGCTTTGGTTACGTTGAATTAGTGAGGTAGAAATATTAGAAGGGGAATAAATGGAAATACTTATGCATACGTGTGTTTTTTTTTCAAGTCGTGTTGTTTTCTGAGGTGTTTGTAATGTGTTTGTGAATAAGTGAGATGGGTCAATTGGGAAGGGTATGGGGGGGGTGAGTAGTGAAAATGTGTATACGTCTCCTTCTCCTCCTCTTCCTCCTCTTCTTTCTCTTCCTACTTTTATTTTCTTCTTCCTCCTCCTCCTCCTCTTCTTACACCTTCTCCTCCTACTTCCTCCAGCTGTTCTCCTCCACTACTAGCACCACTGCCACCACAGCACCGCAGTCCAACCACACACCACTTCATCTTCCTCTTCTTCCTTCTCTTCCTGCACCTCCTCCTCTTCTTACACCTTCTCCCCTTACTTCTTCCTGCTGTTCCTCCTCCTACTCCTACCACCACCACCACCATTACCACCACAGCCCAGCACACACCTGTCAGCGCGAAGTGATGCTCCGCCACCGCCGCCGCTTCGTACGCCTCCACCACCACCACCCAGGGCTCGCCGTTGGCCATGGGTAGGTACACGTTGTGGTATCCTCGGCTCACCATTCGTAGCCTCTTCCCCTCCCGAACCTTCTCCAGGCCCCGCAACACCACGGGCCCGCCAGTCTGTACAGAGGGGGAGAAGAGGGACAAGTCAGTGTGGATAATTTTTTTTTCTTGGGAATTATTGATAGACAAGAACATGAGAGCATAAGGGAAGCTGCAATAACATGAGTTACGTTACTTTCAAAAGGCTTTACGTAGTTGAAGTTGCACTGATCTTTAAGGGCGTATTTACGGCTCCTGTGACAGATAAACAACACCTCTACATTATTAACGTGAGAAACACTCTTGAGAACCCGGCTCATCATCTCTGTGGCCTTGTAAAGTAGTCGTGGTGAGAGAGCAAGCAAAGCGTTTCAGAACACGCCCTTGGTACCTGCAGTAAGCGAGACTCAGCGGAGTTCTTGGCCACCATCAGCAAGACAGAGGGATGGTCCCCCAGCGCCGCGAGGGTCTGGAAGGGCTGCGGCACGTGTCTCACCGCTACCAGGGAGGTGAGGCCGCCCATGTAGGACCACGCCAGCACCATGGCCGTCACCGTCCACCCGATCACCACCAGGCGCCCCACCCACCGCCGCTCTCTGCTGGTACGGCTCGCCTCTAAACCTGCCAGGGGTGAAGGTGGTGGTAGCTCGAGCTTGTTGTCGTTCGTTTTTTTTCTTTCTGCTTCCTTACTGCTACTACTACTACTACTACTACTACTACTACTCGTCCTATTCCTCCTTCGCCCTATTTTCCGCCTCCTCCTCTAGTTTAGGCAAACAAAACACAGTTGATCTGCCTTACAATGACACATGCTATAACCTTACACCCCCCATACAGTCAGGGAGAGAGAGAGAGAGAGAGAGAGAGAGAGAGAGAGAGAGAGAGAGAGAGAGAGAGAGAGAGAGAGAGAGAGAGAGAGAGAGAGAGAGAGAGAGAGAGAGAGAGAGAGAGAGAGAGAGAGAGAGAGAGAGAGAGAGAGAGAGAGAGAGAGAGGGGGGGGCGGGGGCTGTTACCTTGCTGGAAGAGAACGCCGCAGTACAGGAACACAAAGGACACGACAGTCTGCCACAAGGAGCGAAGCGCCTCACGAACTCCCTGACGGTTCTTCAGCGGCGTCGTCAGTAGCATAACGGCCGCCAAAACCCAGATGCCCATGCTGCACAGAGTTGCTGCCCATACGGAGGGTGCAAAGGGCAGCAGCATGAAGCCCCAGGGATCCACCTCGGGACGCCCACGGCCACCCATGAGCTGCGGGGCGTCAGAGAACAAAGGCGCGGCGAAGTCCACCACGATTGCCCGCCCGGAGGTGAGGGCAAAGGGACCCAGCGCCAAGTCCACCTCCTTTGAAAATAGTTTATCGTCAACTTTTACTATCTCACTTACAACTTACAGGGAACATTCTAATTTTCTATAATGGAAGTTGCAGGGGTTTTCAAAAGAGTTTTCAATTTTCCTGTGACAGTTTAGCAAGGAATCCTGCGTCATCAGTACACAAGACACTTATAGAAACGCAAATGATCCTCTCAGTAGCTTTTGAAAATAATAAGCAATAATGAAAGCTACTGGAACTTTCAAGAGAGTTTTCAGTATTCCAGTGAGTTTAGAAAAGAATCTACGTCACTACTAACAAGACGCTCAAAGGAACCCAAATGTTCGTCTCTGTGGCCTTTGACAATAACAAGCTACAGTGATATACGTACCTGCCTGTGCACCATGCCCACCAGCCCCGTGACGGTGCCGTTGGGGAGCGGTGTCCCCCAGGAGCCGTCAGGGGGCCTCTCCAACACGAACCTGTGGAGCGAGACTTAGATGTAGTTGATTTGGTGTGGTTAGGTGTGGTTAGGTGAGATGAGGTGAGGTGAGGAGGTAAGGTTAGGTTAAGTGGTCTCTGATGTAAATCTTTAGAGGAGGAGGAGGAGGAGGAGGAGAACAAGAACAAGAAGAACAAGAAGAAGAAGAAGAAGAAAAGAAGATGATGATCATTAACAACAACAACAACAACAACAACAACAACAACAACAACAACAACACTATCAGCCTTTATTACAACAAGCGTCTGAATAGTCATGACCGGACAAACACACACACACACACACACACACACACACACACACACACACACAAAGTTACAGGATCAATGGAAACACATGTACGGCACTGTGATGAATCTTCCCACAAGCCCCGTGATTCGTGACTCATGACGCCACACTTGAGGACAAAAGGCGCCGCGTATAGCGAACAAAATCGGGCACATTATACCGACCCCGCAAACATCTGAGCGCTGATAGGAAGGGGGAAGGGCAGTGCGGCATTGTATGGGTAGAAGAGTGGTTATGTATGTGGTGAAAGAAGGTAAATATTAAGGCGATATTAAGGGTGAAAGAAGAGTGAGAAGAAGGAATGAGAGTTAACGAATGCGAAAAAGAACGAAATATAAGATGATAGAAGGGTGAAAGGGATGGGATTTGCAATGTAAAAGAAAGGATAAAAACAAGACTCAGGTTGAAATAAGAAGAATAAGATTAAGGGTGAAGCAGGGATGAGAACAAGATGTATGGTGAGAAGAATGGTAAATGGAAGGAAGTTTATGCTAAAACGAATGAAATTTATAAGAAAATCGCCCAAAAATGCAAACAACAGCAACAAAAACAAAAGATTTACGCTAAAAGTGAACGAAATTTGACCCAAGAATATATTATTACCTAAAAGAGACGAAACTGACTGAAGAAAAACACCAATGCGAACAAAATCTAATGCACAAAAAAAGCTACTATGATTGTTGCTAGCCTACTTCTTTCTATTCTTTTTTTTTTCTCTCTTTTGTATACATCACGGAAATTTAAACTAACGTGGCTAGCCTAATTCTTTTTTTTTCCTCTACAGCTTAAAAAAGGGAAATTTAACATAAACTACATAGCATAACTTTTTTTTATTACCAATACTTTATATATATTAATAAAATAAATAAATAAATAAATAAATAAATGGAGGTGTAAAGGTTTGTATTGGAGTGGATGAAGATCGGAGTGTGTGTGTGTATGTGTGTGTGTGTGTGTGTGTTGAGGCGTGTTATGGGGAATCGAAGCATTTTATTTATGGTTGAGTATTGGTGTTTGGGATGATGGAGCTGGTGACAGAGAGAGAGAGAGAGAGAGAGAGAGAGAGAGAGAGAGAGAGAGAGAGAGAGAGAGAGAGAGAGACTAAAAGACAGGACATTACAACCTTGACTCCTGTAAGAATGCAATTAGGAAAGAACACACACACACACACACACACACAGCCCTCACGTAAAGTTCATGGTACGGGCGAGAGCGAGGAGCACGTCCATCATTGGGCCCTGGAAGTGTGGTGGTCCCCCTGGTACCTCCTGCGTCACTTTCATGTGAGGCTCCCACTCGTCCGCCCCTACCACCAGCCTCATCTCACGCTCGAACCTGCGCACAGATACAGACACGTAAGAAACTGGAATGACAAGGCAGAGCAAGACCCGTAGTCAGGAACGCTTTGCTCTCTCACCGCGACTATTTTCAAAGGCCACAGAGATGATTAGTTGGGTTCTCACGAGTGTTTCTTCTGTTAATAATGTTAATCTCTCGCTACACCCGCAAATAATAATAATAATAGTAATAATAATAATAATAATAAAAGCTTAAAACCTGTGTAACTTCAACTATAGCCTTTTGAAAGTAGTCGGGGGTATAGCGCACGTTCCAAAATATGGTCGTAAAACAGGAGCTAGGCTAGAGGGTATTTCTTCTTTTGAGGTCATCGTGGTAATCCCTAATAAAAGACGAACGTTTCAGCTTATATATAGTATTGTAGAGTAGCGTGCATCCTTCACTCTAATAGGTCTTCAATCTGCCTTGTTCCATAGAGGTCAATGTTCACCCATCCTCATTCTTCCCATTTGGTACAAGATAGACGTGTACTGAGTAACTAACCACTTCGGATGTCCTTAAGTAAACTTACAAATTATATTTATTTGTGTTCTGACTTAACCTATATTCATGCGAACATAATTACCAATATTTAACTCTACTAGTACCTTCACTTGTAATTAGCGAAAAACAAACAAACAAACAAAGCCGCAAGAATTCGTCAAGGCTACATACACGTGGCTAAGAAACAGAAAAAAAAAAAAAAAGCAACCTGTTATCAGCATACAAAAACTTTTCACAGAACATCAATTATATCTTTTAAAACAAAGCTCTTATGTTCCACGCACTTCTTATGTTTCTATTGGAGTGGCAGGAATACTTCAAGAGAGAGATTATCACCTGAAATGCTCCGGGTTGTTCTGCAGTCCCGCCAGATCATCCGGGTGAAGACGCGACGCTGTGCCCATCCTGCCTGATTCGTTCGTATTTTGAAACGCTTTGCACTCACCTCAAATATTTTCAAAGACCAAAGAAGTTATTTTACAGGTTTTGAAGACTTTTTTTTCTGATAATAATGCAGAAATATAGTTGCTCTGTCTCTAGAACCCCTAAAAAAACATCCTGGAATAAAAGAAAAAAAAAAACCGTGCATCTTGAACCAATCTTTTAAAAGTAGTGGAGGTGCGGCGTAGCTTTCAGAATATGGTCTATAGTTACACACCCACGTAATATTTCTGCCCGCAACACCCACAAAAAGGAATGTGATTATTGACATGGTAGTGAAACTGACCAAAAAAGTGACATCTTACATTGGCGCACAATGGAAAACTTTTTTGGCATATTAACTAATACACGTGGCCCTTTTTATTTTTCTTTAACTACTACTACTACTACTACTACTACTACTATGCGATTTCTTTAAACAGAAATGACGGATGACTTACTTGTAAAATGTCTAAGTAGTTTCAACCGTGAGAAAAAAAACCAAAACATTATTTTACGTGAATCATCTAAAAAGCCTACAGAGAGAGAGAGAGAGAGAGAGAGAGAGAGAGAGAGAGAGAGAGAGATCTATCCCCCTACACATACAAATAACTCAAGATTCCAAAAGATCCTAAGATTACAGATTAACTCAACCTTCCTCGCCCTTAGCTGAGCACCAACTGACTCCATCTCTCTCAGGAATAAGTGAACCGAGTAGATGTGTGAATGAATCCTTACTTATTCATGTCCCTATTACGTCCTTACAGCCCCACCAGTCACGCCTCGCCTAATGTAACATATTACTAAGTGTGCCTTTGTGAGTGAAAATAGCCAAGGTTTTGTGAAACGATAAGCACTTATTTGAAATGTGTGCATGTGTGTTTGGGTGATTTGTGGTCTGAGAGAGAGAGAGAGAGAGAGAGAGAGAGAGAGAGAGAGAGAGAGAGAGAGAGAGATTCTACCACCACCACCACCACACTACATCACCACGTCTCTCTTCTTACCTTACTGAACTAAACTTCCTTCCCCTAGAAACAGAGAAACAACGACTTTTCCCTGCCTAGATCACTGTAACAGCTGTAGTCTGCCTCCCTTCCTAAGCACCTTCCTAAAGCTGCGGGGAGAGAAAAGAAAATACAAGAATAATATATGTACATGACCCTTTATTATTTTTTTTTCATGACTCACTGCCACTTACTAAAACCACCAACAATACCAGTAACATCAAGGGACGAAATAGGGACAGAGGAGTCAGTCTCAGGGATGCTGCTAGACCCTCGACATGAAGTTTAACCATTTCACTGTGATATACAAGAATTTACAGAAGAAAGAGTAATGCATGACAGTTTTATAACCACCTGTAAGTAAGAGAGGAAAAAGATAATATATTTCGCAGTTTCTAGCTAGTTTGATGTTTGGAAACAGCAGTAAATGAGAAGAAATGTCCTCGAGTGGTTAGTGTAAGGAAAAATGTACCTAATAGCACTGAATGGGTTAAATAAGAGGTACATTTCAGGTCCTATGGAGGTGGTGGTCTCATTCATGCTTCTGTCTGTCTGTCTGTCTGTCTGGGTATCTATTTGTTTTAGTGTCTGAAAGGTCACAGTGAATCAGTTTGCATTACCTTATCTCTTCTTCACAACAATGTCAACTTTCTTCATTTACATGTGATCAGCCATTAATGTGATCTGTATCTACAAAATATGCAGTATCAGTAACTTTCGTCTTTCACGTGTATTCACCCATTACGGTAATCTGTATTTACAACATTTGGGATTCACACACTAGTTTATATTTCAGTTTCAGTTCATCATATTCCTCTGACCTGGTCTAGCCTCACCCCTTCACTTCTTATAATCACAACCTTACTCTTCTGGGTGGGTGGGAGAGATCCAGAGTCAAGGCAACGTAAATAAATCACAGGCTGGAAAGATTACTAAATAAAACATTCACACTACATACTGAACTAAGCATTGGGGAGCCACTTCCTGCTAAACGACCTGTGGCACCGATAACACGGCTCGCATACCATGACACGTGTTCATGCATCACGGTCGGCGGCCACTCATAGTATTACAAAGGCCAATCAGTCAGCCGTGGAGAATACTTGGTTGTGCAATGAAGCGTTTAGGAATGAATGATGAATAGACACTCATGATTTGGGGGACAGAGACGCCACAAGCTAGTATGATCAATAGTATAGTGAGAGTAGGGTTAGAGGGACAAATGACTGCTCTGCTTAACTGTTTGCCTGCAATTTAGAAATGAATAGATACACACTCATGATTTTGAGGATGGAGAAGCACCACACTCCTGCATGATCAATATTAAGGTAGGACTGGATAGAGGGCCAAATGACTCCCTCTTTAACTTTTTTCCTGCAGTTTGGCACACCTCGTCTTAATTGCAAACTACTTATGATGTTTCTCTTTGTTCTCCAGCCATCTCTGAACATTATATAGGTTAGACACTGGAAGGTTCTTTAATTCCTTCTCTTTCCTGCAGGTGCTTATAAAGGATCTTGTATTGTGTCTTTAGTGGTGCAAATTGTTGGATATGGTAATGAAAGGATTAAATGTGTTGAGACATGCCAGACAGCCAGACAGACAGACAGACCACACCTCTCCTCAGTCAGCAGTGTGAGTGCTGACAGACTTCTGACGCTGATAAACAGTCACCCAAACTGTCGCCACTAAATAGACTTGCATATTCAGTACTTTGCTCCCTGTTAGGTTGAAGATCAGACACTTCCCTGGGTAAACCAACAGTGAGGGGAGGAATGACTTGCTATGTACACAACTAACCTCTGCATAAGTGCATGTGTTGAATGGAATGTTCTGACCAAGCCAGCCAAATACTGACAGACAGCTAAGACACCAAGAACAGCTGGCTAAACATGACCTCTCCTGCAGGATGGTAACACCTCAATATTGACAAACCCACTGGTGGCCACAACCTGGATACTACGATTTGTTGCCAGTTTTTGTGCTGGAAACTAATTTAAGACATGATATCCTATGAGGTGATGAGTGAGTGTGTGTCTGAGCACCAGAATGACGGTGACGCCAGTTTGATTGCCATGCCGATCTCTTCAACATTAATACTGTTACGAACAACTGTAATTCTAATACTGGTGAATCTACCTTTGCAAATTCTTGAAGTTGAGTAAAGTAATTCTGTCCTTTGTCTCAATTTGTGAATATAGATTTTGCATAGCATAAAAATTACCTTAAAATACATGAAATTGTCAAAAATAAAAATCTACAGTTGTTTCTGATCTACAAATTTTCTCATTCATGAATTTCTCAAGAACCGTAACTCATTTGTAAGCTGTGATTCACCAGTACTACCTAATTAACAATGACAATAATAATAATAATAACAACAATAGTGGTCTGTCTTCACTCATCCTGTTTCCCACCACTTCCCACCTCACAAGGAAGCTGCAGCAGTAACAACACCAACAAAGTTACATGAGCCCTTTAAAACTAATACTAAAATTCTTATTATTAATATTCTCTTTATTCTCATAACTGATAAAAGTCTTCAATGCATCATAACTATGTACCAATTGAGTCCACACTCCTGCTGTGCCCAGTGAGTTTGTATGTACATAAGGAAGACACGAGGCTTCCTTCCCTGGTGAGGACAACGACACAACAACAATGATAAGATTAGCAACGTAGTCTTGTGCTTGGGGCTGACACTGATACTACGAGAGAGAGAGAGAGAGAGAGAGAGAGAGAGAGAGAGAGAGAGAGAGAGAGAGAGAGAGAGAGAGAGAGAGAGAGAGAGAGAGAGAGAGAGAGAGAGAGAGAGAGAAGCAAGGAAGTTAGGAAGAACAGAGAGAGAGAGAGAGAGAAAAGCAAGCACAAACAGCCCCCTTAATTATCAAACTTTCTGTTGGGGTTGGCGCCGAACAGCATGGTGCGCACCTCAGGCAACATCTGCTGGGCCAACATGTCCAGACGCGCCTCCAGGGTGTTGGAGATCTTGATGCGGTTCCCTGGCATCACCACCAACTCCACACCGCCGCAGCTGTTCACAAGCAGAAACGGGATGTGATTATTTTCAGCGGCATGAAGAACGTGAGGTTGTAAAATTAGCGTCTATTGGTCTAATTTCCACTGACTAATTGCCGTGACCCAAGAATCACCAAGAAGAAATAAAACACTTAAGAAAAGGAAAGAATATGAGACAAGAGTGAAGGAAGTAGGAACACAGAAAGAATAAATGAGGGAAGGTGGTGATGTGTAAATAAGAGGTGTTATAAAGAGTGGAGGGTAAAGAAATTGCTTATCTTGTATCTTTCCTGGTGGTGGTGGTGGTGGTGGTGGTGGTGGTGGTGGTGGGGGCAGACACCTTTGGCATATATATGTATGTGTTAATGTAAATAAAATAAATAAACAGATGAATAGATAAATAGAGCTAATGAGGAAAAATCACCACTTTCTAACCTGGTATGAAAAATACATGAAGAAAAAAAAAGAGAAAGAATGAAAAGAAAAAAAAAAACAGAAAAATGGCAAGCTAGTAGTATTTTTGATAACATAGGAAAGTATTAATATTGAAGTTAAAAAAGGAGAGAAAAAAAAAAAAAGACACACACACACAAACACACACACACACACACACACACACACACACACACACACACACACAGTTTTACATCTCCAGCACTCAGCCTTACACCAAATTAGAGTCAAATTTTTCCCCAACAGCACCTCGCACTCACATCTCAGCAGGCAGCCAGTTAGTGCTATCGATTTCCACCTTGGATGTTCGGCCAGCAATGCTCTTGAAGTTAGCCAGTGCTCCAGGAATGGCCCTCTCCACCAGCGCTTGGTCCTGACGCCGGCACCTCAGCATTACACTGGGCTCCAATAGCTGTGCAGGGATGGGAATGGGAGAAATGGGTGCTATCAGTTTATGTAGGAGAATGGGGAATGAAAATGGTGATGTGGCAGTGAAGGGTATGGGTGCTATTCTGGGTAGGAGACAGGGGAATGGGTACTGTTCAGGGTAGGAGAGGGGGAACGAGTGCTTGTAGAGATAAGAGATAAAGGGAATGGATGCCGATAGGGGTAGGAGAGGCTTGGAATGGGTGCTTTTAGGGGTAGTGATGGGGAAATGGCTCCCTTAGTACTGTATATGTAGGGTAAGGACTGGAGATATGGGTGCTCTTGGTATTAAAAGCCATTAGTAAGAGATACACCATCTTTATCTCACTTCTAAACACAAGCACACACACATCTTTTATGGCTCACCTGGCAGAGTCCTTGGCAGATGAGGTCCTGCAGCAGCCTGGTGTATGCATCGGGGTTCTGCGTCAGGATCACCAGCTTGCCCTGAGCCTCATGCAGGACGTTGCGAATGTGGTTCTCCTGCGCCTTCAGCACCTCCAGGCGGGACTTGTTGAGCAGGTTACTGGCGCCACTGCAGGAGATGTGGGGCGTGAGTGGTGGGTGAAGGTGGGTGAGGATGGGCGAGGGTGGGTGGTGTACTGTGAGTAGTTGGTGAGGGTGATAAGGACATAAGAACATAAGGGCTGGTGCAAGAAATCAGCAGGCCTACGTGTGGCAGTCCCTGTATGAGTGATGGAGTGGAGTGAGGGAAGAAGGGTGGAAGTAATGGGGTTATTTCTCTCTCCCTCTCTCTCTCTCTCTCTCTCTCTCTCTCTCTCTCTCTCTCTCTCTCTCTCTCTCTCTCTCTCTCTCCCTTACATCTTCTTCTGCAGCTCCACTTGCTTTTCCTTCCTCTCGTAGAACTCGATAATCTTGAGTCTGTTCTGCTGCACCAGCCGTCCCTTCTCAATGGTGAACTCTTCCTCAGCCCGGGCATCAATCTCTTCAGCTTTCTCATTGGCCTCCTGTTCTATGAAGGCCATCATGTGATGGATCTGTGGGGGGAGCAGGAGGCACTGCATTACTTGGCTGTCTAGTTTTGGTGGGGAAATCAGTTTTTTTAGTATTCTTTTTATTTTTACCTGTCTCTTGTGCCTGATATTGGTATAAAAACACAGTGTAATGATATAATACATGCATGCATACATAACTAGATAACAGAAATTGTAATATCCTTGTTGAGTGATGGCTGTGTATGCATATTTTCAGAGCACTTCCAGTAATGCACCATCAAATTATACAGCTCAATAAACTTTAAATAGCGGACAATCATTACGAAGGCAGAATTGTGCTTCCTGACAAGTTGTGTTGCATGCTGAGCAAATCTAAATCTCCTTCACAAACTACAATATTTATTTTATTTATTTATTTTTTTTTTGCAAGGCTCTGACGGTGATCACTGGCATTTTATCATGTTTAATTAATGGAAAGCATCCTAATTCCTCACTGAAAGACTTATAAATTTTCAACTGTAATACTGATTTCTGCTCGTCTCTGGATTCCTGAATTTTCGACCCAAGAATTTTGGTTCTTGTGTTTAAATCGACCTAAATATCTGAAGGAGGAAGCAGAGGAGGAGGAGTTGGATTAATATGATGAGATAAAATGAACAAAGAAATAAAAATAAAACATTAGTAATAGCAGTATACTCGAGGCAATGCGGTATACTAAGTGATGCGGGTGACGAGGTGAATACGAGGCAGATGACACGAAGGATATGATGACGAGAGAAACTACATGAAATAACAAGGATGACAAGGTTTCATAAGTACGAGGCGGTGAGGTGATATGAAGAAATATAACTTAACCAAAATACATGTTACAGGGTGGCAGGGTTTATTAAATATGAGGTTCTAGTGAGATGATGAGATGACACCAAAACAACCCGTCACTGCATCGATTATTTACTCATGTGCTGAGGCCTAATATCACATTACTCTTGGCCCTCAGCCCGAGTATGGATGCCCAGTGTCTTTATTTACCTGCTTCTGGACGTCGGCATCGCTGAGAGCCATGGTGATTGGTGAGAGGAGTGAGAGGAGGGAGAGTCACAACAGCAGCACACAGCAACACTCGGCAGTCAGGCAGACGATCATATGATGGGACTCAAGTAAAGGTTTTGTCTATCTTTGTTTTGTCATTTAAAAATCTATTAAATATGTAAAATAAAATTGAAGTAATGATAATATTTTTTTTTATTATATTATATTGTAAAAATTGGTGTTTTATTATTCTAAAGGTTAAAATTTATAAGTATACTATAGTTTCTCTACTGCATCACGAGACTTCTGACACACTCCTCAATACCATCATATGTTCCTATAAAGGTTCCAATTCTCTCTTGCTAAGAATCCAGTGCTACACTCCATACCGCAGACGTTTGAATTAATGATAATATTTTGTAGAACTTTAAAGTATATAAAAATTGCATGTTTCTACAGTATAAAACCAAATTTAATATGCTTAATATAGTTTGCATCACGAGACCTCTGACACACTCCTCAATATCACAACACGTTTAGATAAAAGATTTAATCCTATATTACTTAGAATCCAATGCGACACTCATTTTCCTGAACACAATAACAAAGCTCTGTTGGAAAGACTTAACAGGCCTTCAGAACAACCATAATGTAAGAGGCTGGTTATGAAACACTGACGAGAATTTAGTGGTGAGTATAATGAGTAATTAGCAGTTAGTCCAGCGAGTGTAACAAGTGTTTAGTGATGAGTATGTGAGTGTTTAGTGGTGAGTGAGTGTAGTAACTGTTTAGTGGTGCGTAAATGTAGTGAAGTGGTTAGCGAGTGTAAGAATGGCACTTGTGGAGAACTGGGGTCCCGGGCTGGTTATGCATTTTTGGCGATATTTAGGATATGAGTAGGAGATTATTTCTCATGTATGTTTCGTTGAAGGTGATGGTAAGCTCACTATTTTGTGTTTCCTTTAGAGTACCATTTTTGAGTTATGTTGGAGAGGAGTTTAAACGAAAAGCTTTTGATTCCACCCTGTTCAGAAGAGTAGTATGAGTGGAACCTCCCCTCATACATAGGTAACATGTCAGCCTTGCATTTTTACGAGTATGCTGACAGAGATCGGATCCCTGGCACCCTTTTGTGATTTTTTTTTCTTTTTATTTATTTGTGGCCTAGTGTATCAACAGTGTGTGGCTCCTGTTGCTCCCTTCTCTCTCTCTGGGTTGGAGGTCAGGAGGCCCAGCACACAAAGAGGCAAGCTGTCATGTGCTGTGGTCTCCCTGGTTGTGGGAAGCATCATGTGGCCAATCTGGTTTTCATGGATCATCTCATAAGGCTGTTGAGTGCCTATCATACTCACATAACTTTGAACCATATTGCAAAGTACTTCAGCGCCTCATCCCTACTACTTTCAAAAGGCTCTGATTGGAGTTACATAAGTTTTCAAGAGTATTTTTATGATTATAGTGAGATTAACCAAAAATTATACATTACTTACAGGAGAAACACTCTTGAGAACCCAGCTAACCATCTCTAGTTGTGATGAGAGAGCAAAACATTTCAGACTGTGATCCTATTTCTGTCGCAGGTGAGAGCAGCTGCAGCCAGTGAGCAGGATGGGTGGCGGGAAGAAGGTGGTGGCGGAGGCCTTCACTCACCCTCAGCGTGTTAGACTCCTCTACAAGACAATCCTCAAGTTGCACCGAGGCCTCCCACTGGAACTCAGAGCCCTGGGTGAGGCTGACACACACTGACACCAAATGTTAGGCAAGGCAGGCTTTGTGTGTGTGTGTGTGTGTGTGGGGCAAGCTTGCGTGGTGGGATCAGATAGTCCCTTCATCTGTTCCTAGCATGTGTGGAAGACTGAAGAGTATAAGTTTCCCTCTTTTTTTTTCTCCCCAAGTGAAATTCTACAGTTTTGATAACAGTGTCCCAGGTCAGTCTAGGATGCACCACAACTAGACAGGGATGTGACCAGTGTGAAAGTATGTATCTCTCTCTTGCAGGTTTTGTTGGTTCAAGTCTTGTAGTTTGACAGTAGAGTTTACAAGAGCACTGTAATACTGTGAAACACATAAACCAGTGACAAAATCTCAGATTCTTGCAAATATTTTATGCATCAAGAAGCCTGAGTGGGTCTCATGTCAGTTCACTCCCCATGCTGCTGTGAATCTTAGTCAGTCTCTGTGAATCTCAGAGGAGACACAGTTGTGGACCTCAGTTGGACAGAGATCATCAATAGGGGAAATGAATCTTTTAAGCGTAAAGTGTATGCTTACCAATATGAACCAGGTAGCTCATTGCACATTATCAAATAATTACAAGTTGTTTAGTGATGATCTAAAGTCACACATCAAAGGATAATTTTATAATGAAGCCAGTAACTTGTGTTCTTGTAAAATTAATCATTGGCTTCTGAATGTTGCTGTTTGAAAGAGGTCATGAGTGGTGTGGTGATTAGTGTGTTGTGTTGATGGATGTGTGTGTGGGCCAAGAGGAGCCTCAGGTGTGGTGATGGCTGACAGTACCCGTCCCCTCACAGGTGACCAGTACACCAAGGATGAGTTCCGGCGCCACAAGGAGGCCAGTGTGGAGCAGTCCCAGGCCTTCATGATGGAGTGGACCAACTATGCCATCACAGTGGCCAAGCAGCTCGGGGTGCGCGGCGCCCATACCGCCAAGACCCTTGGTCGCCCACTGTCCCAGGGCGACCTGGACCAGTTCAACGATGAGCAGGTGTACCAGCTGCACGAGCTGTACGAGGCAGCCACTAAACCAGCAGAGGCCCCCACCACACCGCCGCAGGACCACAAGAAGGACACGTGAGCAGGACAACTTTTATTACGTGACAGATGGACACAAGTTATGGCACAACCTTATGGAAAGACCGAACGACAAAATCTGACACGATGTTCCCACCATTGTAGTAATTACCGTGCCTGGCAGAGGTCACACGTCTAGAGTAACTGATTTAGCACAGCAGAGAGCCACGGGGAGTGACGAGGGTGGCTGCTAGTGTCGGGCAGTTTGACTGGTGATGTCGTTGGCTAACTTATGCTGAGTTAATTTTGTCCTCATCTCAGGGAGAAAATGTGTTCATCAGATGCACAGCACGCGAGTTTTAACACGGGTGAGTCACTGCTCCTGTCTGCCGTGTTGCATGTGGTGGGTCGCCCGGGGTGGTGACAAGACAGGAAGTGGTGGTAGCGCTGTGGTGCAGTGCAGGTGTGTGCCCCTGGCAGACCAACACCTGGCCAGCAGGCGTCCTTGGCACAAGATTACCTGTGCATGACAATGAATTAGCCATCAAACAAATCTGTGCATTGCAAATATATCTAAATAGATTCAAATTTTCTGATATTTGTATATAGAGATGTTATATAATACACCTTGATTTATAAGTCTTGTTTCATTGAGGTGTGTGACTGACCTGGCAGGGTTCAGAAGTGACTTTGGTTTCCCATACAGTGTCCGGCCTGACTGGTGGCAGACACGCCCCTCCCCAGCCTGCCTCAAGCTGGGCTGAGCTGCTGGGGTGAGGCACACATTCTGACACACTCACATACACCCATCAAAGGATCACAGTTGATACACATGAACACCCAACAGAAGATCACAGCAACATTGAAATACTGAGTTACAACAACCAGAGCACAATATAGTGAGACACACAGGATGAGCAGCAGCCAGCAAACAAGTGCCTGGCTGCCTCAATGCCCCACCAGGTAAACAAACCCCGGCATTCACGACAGGGAGAATCATCACTGCCATCCATAACACAGAGAACTATTTTGATTTATCACTTGCAGCATGAGTCGTTGTTCAGACAGAGGTGGCCTGGCTTGTAAGACTATCAATGGAAACTGTACTAATCAGGAAGTGCTCTAACAGCCATGTGTACATCTTAGGTAAAAACAGTTGGTTCCAGCAATACTGTTCAGGGTAATAAGTGAAAAAGTATTGCCTGGGTGTCAACAAATGCCAGCAGACCACACACAAATGGGAATGGGAGCCGGACCGCCAAGTCGGCCCAAATGTTGAGAGTGTCACTTGCTGCACACTGCCCGTCTCCTGGTGAGTGGCAGCAGTGGGGCAGGGGTCAGCACCTCAGGGGAAGCGTACAGTGCGGGGGATCCTGTGGGAGGAGACGGGTCAGCTGCACAAACTCCTTTCTCTCAGTGACTGTCTGCAGCTGCTCTCTCACTGCTTGTGCTGCTCATTCATCTAGTCCTGCCAGCACTCAACTGTTTACCTCTACAAAGCCTCCTTAGTCATCCAGTATGTGTTACAGCTGCTTATCTCACCCAGGAGTCCCCTCTGAAGATGTGTATAGGTACTGGATGAAGTGTGCTCTGAGTGAAGTGTGTGCTACTATCTAGAGCAACACTATCCTGGTCTACATCCACATCAACCTCCACACTGATGACACATTATCACTCTCAGCTGCCTTCATGATTTCCCCTAACACTCAGACACACCATGGCTATACCAAAGTGTGCCACCCTTCCATTAAAGGAATGTAAGATCATAAGAACACAAGGTCTGGTGCAAGACTCCTTCAGGCCTACACAAGGCAGGCCCTGTATGAAACACATCTGCCTATTTCCACCTATCATTCCCATCAGTGATTTTTTTGTATTCTTTTACAGCTCCCTAGTGACTCAGCACTAACAACCACTCAGCTACCACTCTAATAACCAATTCCACCCCATCTCTTAAATCTCTCAAGCTTGAACTCATTATTTTTTGTTTTATCCTGTTTACTGATCTGGAGAATTTCCCTTACATCACCCTTGCTGCATCCTCTACACCACTTCAACTTCTGTACTCTCTTAAACACTAATATTATAATGTTCACCTGTGTCCCTCCCAGACCTGTACCTGGCAATCCTGGGCTGTCTAGGGGCCCGCCGTGGGTGCTGGTGGGGGGGACCTGGGGCAGGGGTGGGGATGGGGGAACCACCGGGACCCATCAGGCTGCCGTACCCTTCACTCTGTGAGTCCACCAGACCCTGCCCCTGGGGGAGTGGCAGCCCTGGCCGGCCACTCTGAGCTTCTCCTTCACTCTATAGGGAAGGAAAGAATGGTGATGAATGCGTACAAAAATATGATGCTTAAAGCTTGTTTTCTTAATCAATTACTTTTTTCCTAGAGGTAAAGAAAGAATAACTGATAAATATGTACAGACAAAAAAAAAAAAAGTGTATTAAGCCAGTTAACTTATTTTATTACTTTTTTTTTCTAAAAAGGAAAGAAAGAATAACCCTGTACAAACACGTACAAAAATATGTTTACAGCCCGTCTCTCATCCATTAACAGATAATTGCCAGAAGCTAAGCTGCTAATGGAATAACAATCATCCTCCAGCAACACTCCACGGCAGAATACAAACAGCAGAATACAAACAGCATCCTCACAGAAAGGCAACCCACATTCTTTTCTCTGTCAGTGACACTGGCCAAGGGTAACAAAAGGGACAAATGAAAAAAAGAAAAAGCCACATTGAGAGTGTCACTCTCTTAAAAATTTAAAGTCGAAAAGAATCATCCCATATCGAAGGCCAAGTATCTTGAAGCCTTCCCATCCAGCACACGAGTAGATCACTGCCTGAACCCTTCCAGTGCGACACACAACACCTCACACACCACTAAGAGCAATGCATGAAGTCTTTACGAGCACCGACAAGGAGGAAGGGGAGTAAAAAAGAGTCGATTTTGAGATTTCTAGCCAGTGCACTGTTTTCAGGTGGCTGTAGAAGAAGGGAAAGCTTAGAGTGTTTGACAATGCAGGGGTGACGTGCCACAGAGCGGTGAAAGGTTGACTCCTCTGTTGTTTACTTCCCACATAGCGCTGGCCTCATGAGGGGAAGCAGCAGCAGCAGCAGCAGGAGCACCAACTGACAACTTTAAGAAGACCAATTAAGGGAGATGGTTATGACTAGAGCAAGTGTGTGTGTGTGTGTGTGTGTGTGCGCATCCAGCAAGAATACCCAGGATGAAAAATAAAAAATAGATAAATAAGTAAATAAATAGAAAATAAAAAGATAAATCGATAAAAAAACGAACAAAATAAAAAAAAAACAAATAAAAAAAGATCTATAGAAAAAATAGATAAATAAATAAAATGAGTAATTAATACATAAACTAAAAACAAATCGATAAATAAATGAAAAAAATAGAAATAAATATACTCAAAACAGACGAAGAAAAAAAAATACCAGAGAGAGAGAGAGAGAGAGAGAGAGAGAGAGAGGAAAAATGTAATCAGAGCAAATGATGAACTATTTCTGTCCACGGCTGAATAAATCACGCATACTGAGTCGCATTGGGGCGCCCTCAGGCCAATGGCGAACACTGCAACACTACCGTCCCTGTTGCACTCAGCTGGTTCTGGCGAGGGAGCGAAGGAAGAAAGTCGAGAGTGAAGGAGTTGAAGGAAGGAGTGGACGCTGTGTAGGAGGTGAAGGAAGGAAGTGGAGACAGTGGAGTGAAGAAAGAAGTGGAGACAATGATAAAGAGAAGAAAGAGAGCTGAGATAATGGAGTGAATGAGAGGAGATGAGAACGAAGGACGGAAATGGAGACAAAGAAGAAAAAAGACAAGTAAGAAGAGACCTGAAACCAGTGGAAAAAGGAGAAAGAAGAAGAAGAAGAAAAAAAAAAGCTGAGACAAAATGAAGGAACAGAGAGTGAAGGAAGGAATGAAAGCAATGAATGAACCCAACCACTCTCACTCTTACCAGATTAGGAGAGTCCACATCATGCAGGGAGGGCGGCTGGTACACGAGAGCGGTGAAGGCTTTGTGCGGGCGTGTCTGCTGCGCGGGTGGGCGGTGGTGGGCGTGGATGGGCGGCGAGGGGGGGGCTGGGGGCGGTGGGGGGCTACTTCCGTCCATTTGGTAAGTTGCAGCAGCGTAATGGTACAGCTCCTCCCCTGGGTACTCACCTGGGGGAGGGAGGGAGAGTGAGGGGGGGCGGGTTTAGTCACCTTTATAATGAATCCGAGCTCGTGTGTGTGTGTGTGTGTGTGTGTTACGTTTTCTGTGCTGTTGTTGTCCTGTGTCATTGCTGTTTGAGTATTTCTTCCTAACTTAACCTGTGACTGTCTTTTAATACGCAGCTCTTATGGCGGTAGAGTGTGTGTGTGTGTGTGTGTGTGTGTGTGTGTGTGTAAGGGGGGTTGGGAGGCTTACCAGAGGGGCGGCGATGGTCGTGCATGGGTGGGGTGGGGGCAGGTCTTCGCAAGGCGGTGTACAGCTGCTCCCCCCGCCCCGCTGCCGCCGCTTTCTCCTCCCCTGCCCCACCTGCTGCCACTGCTCCGTCACCCTTCTGCGGGGGGCGGTTCGTGGGCCCTGAGGGAAGAGGAGGAGGAGGAGGAGGAAGGAGAATAAGAGAGAAAAGAGTTAGGAAATCATACAAGTTCAATATAAACACACACACACACACACACACACACACACACACACACAGGACACTCACGCCGGCGGAGACACACGCAGACGGTGGCCAGCGTCAGGAGGAGGGCGCCCACGGACACCAGCGCCGGCACCAGCACTCGGGGGTCCTCCCAGGCGGGGGGCGGCGCGGGGGGCACGCCTTCCCATACCCCAGTGCCCACTTCGCTCTCTGTAAGGAGGTAAATAAGGGAGAGGGTCAGTAGAGATGGGTGTGTGTGGTGGGTGATGGGGTGAATGATAAGCTTTTATATGATAGGAGGGCGGGAGAAGTGACTGGGATGGGGAGCAGTGATGGGTGTGTGCTTGTGTGCGTGTGCGTGTGTGTGTTTGTGTGTGTGGTGGGTGATGGGATGAAAGGCTGCATTGAATTACTTAACAAATACCAGAAAACTACTACCACTACTACTACTACTACTACTACTACTACTACTACTACTACTACTACTAACAATAAGATACACGAGTGGGAGAAAACGCGAATACGAACAGAACGAGCCTCGTCTCTCCCTTTGGCATTACAATTTACAAAGTACCACACGAAGACACTGGAAAAGGAAAACGGGAAGGAAATCATACATTCCACCAGGAGGTCAACGACTGAAGGAAAAAAGGAAAGAAACAACAGCGTGGGTGTGCGCATCCTGTAAGGGGAAACTCTAGTTGGGGGAAAAAAAATGTTTATTACACTTATTAACTCTGAAGAACGAGGAAAACAAAAGGATAAAAAGGAAAATAAAAAAGAGAGAGGAAAAAAGAGGGAGGGAGAGAGAGAGAGAGAGAGAGAGAGAGAGAGAGAGAGAGAGAGAGAGAGAGAGAGAGAGAGAGAGAGAGAGAGAGAGAGAGAGAGAGGAGGAGGAAAAGAAAGAAGGGACTGGTAATGTGGAATGAATAATAGAAATGATGAGAAGAGAGAGAGAGAGAGATGAGAGAGAGAGAGGAGAGAGAGAGATGAGAGAGAGAGAGAGAGAGAGAGAGAGAGAGAAAGGCAGGAAGCAACTCGAGGTGAAGAAATAAGAAATAAGAAACGGAAAGGTGAGCAAAAGGTGAGCAAGGGAGGGAGAGAAAAGGAACGTATAAGAAGAAGAAATAAGGACAGTAAAGATGATGTAAAGAAAACCTGATAAACAAGAAACAAAACAAAAAGAAAAAAAAGAGGATCGGAAGGGGGAGGATGCATAAGAAGAAG
>NC_087179.1:17134379-17144379 GCF_035594125.1 Scylla paramamosain | reverse complement strand
ATTTTGCCTAAGTAAAATAATTTTCTCCCGTCATAAGATTAGGTTAAGTTAGGCCTGGAAGAATTACTCGCATGAAGGAATAATTTCAGGTGAGACTTTAGTAATGGGTGTAGTTTATAATGGATAACATTTAAACAAGAAGCAGTGACTTTAAAGGACCACATTCTGAATAAAAACTCTGCCTCGTACCTTCTCTACTTTCAAAAGGGTCTAGTTGATATGACACGGGTTTTTAAGGGCGTTTTTATAGTTCTATTCACAGGTTAACAATACTTCTACATTATCAGCAGGAAAAAACACTCTTTAGAACCCGGCTAATATCTTTGTGGCCTTTGAAAATAGACGCGGTGAAAGGGTGAAAGGGTGAAAGGGGTGAAAAGGGTGAAAAGGGTGAAAGGGTAAAGCATTTCTGAATAACCAAACGTGTTCCAACTAACTTAATCTAATTTCACAAGACCTAACCTAACCAAAGCCTTATCTAACCCAACCCAACCCAACCACTGACCAGGGGAGGCGGCGACCCAGAAGGCGACGCGGTAGGTGGTGAGGTCTCCGTTGCGATGGTCAGGGGAAGGCGGTACCCAGGTGACGGCGAGGGCTGAAGATGACAGGGCCTCACACCGCACCTGGCCGGGGGGCGCGCTGGGCTCTGTGGGGGTGGAGGAGGAGGTGGAGGTGGAGGAGGAGGAGGGAGTGATGAAATGGAATGAACAAATGAAGAAAAGGAGCAATTTGTGGATGGAAAGAGAGAGAGAGAGAGAGAGAGAGAGAGAGAGAGAGAGAGAGAGAGAGAGAGAGAGAGAGAGAGAGAGATCGCATGAGAATTAGGTGAAAAGGCCAGGAGACAGGGAGAGAGTAGAAATGCAGTGGCGGAAGAGAGACAAAAGGGAGGAAGAAGGAAGAGGAAAGGGAGAAGTAGGGAGAGAAAGGAAAGCGAGAGAGGGAGAAGGAGGAGAGAGAGAAAGAGCGAAAGAGTCAAGTAAACGAAGAAGAGAAAAAGGAGAGAACAGAAAACGGAGAGAATATAAATTATAGGAAACCAAAAAATGAGAAAACAGAGAGGAGGAAGTAGAGGAGGAGGAGGAGGAGGAGGAGGAGGAAAGGGAGGAAGGAAGAGAAGCGTCGATTAATGAGGTGCTTTTGTTTGCCTTCCACTCGTCGTCTACTTAAGCTGGTCCTGCAAACCGTGAACAAACCGCAGCGATTCATGAGGAGACGCAGGCACGGCGCAACAAAATAATGGTTTAGTGCCCCCTCTCACAGCAGCCCCGCCCCGCCCCGTCCCGCCCCGCCTCCCGCTCTTCTGCCTTAGTAGTGCTGTCCCGTTTTCTGTTGCATTGAGACTTTTTTTAGTGTGTTTATCCTCTCTCATTGTCTCCAGCTGTTGTTATTACTGCTGATGTTACTACTGCTAATGCACTACTACTATTATTACTGTTACTGCTACTACTTGTGTTAGTATAATTGTTCTACTACTACTACTACTACTACTACTATTACTACCACTACTACCACCCCCACACACTCACTGTCCTGAAGGGTGGCGGTGTGGGCTGGCGGGGAGAGAGGTCCGGGGCCCTTCGAGTTGAGGGCGCGCACCACCACCACGTAGCGGTTGTGGGGACGCAGCCCTCCCACCCGCGAGCTGCCGGTGCCTCCCACGCCCCCCACGCTGGTGAAGTTATAGGCGCCATTCTCTCCGTCACTGTGGGAGAGAAGATGAAGAAGGTGAAGGGGGTGGAGTTAGTGATGGGTAGATAGGTAGCAGGTGGACTGGTAGATGTGTTGATGTATACGTAGATGGAATGATAAAGTGAAGGACTGATGTGTTGATAGGTAGACAGATAGATATATAGGGTAGATAATTACACTGAAAGGTATGTAAATAGATAGATCGTTAGATAGACAGACAGACAGACAAACAGACGGACATATCGTTTATAGTCTGGGGATTCAATAACACATTTACTGCAAGTTGTAATTAGAAATAATCACAAAATAATTATAGAAAATCATTCAACGATATCTCCACACACACACGAGAGAGAGAGAGAGAGAGAGAGAGAGAGAGAGAGAGAGAGAGAGAGAGAGAGAGAGAGAGAGAGAGAGAGAGAGAGAGAGAGAGAGAGAGGAATGATAGAAGAGGAAAGGAAGGAAGAGGATTTAGAGAAAGGCAGTTTAATAGGGACAGGAAAGAGGGAGGGAGAGGGAGAGGGAGAGGGAGAGGGAGAGGGGAGGTGCTAAGACGCCCTCGGGATTTCCTTTCAGCACAGAACTTCAAGTATATTCCATTATCAATTCTTGCTCTGTTTGTCTGTCTGTCTGTCTGTCTGTCTGTCTGTCTGTCTGTCTGTCTGTCTGTCTATTTGTTAATTTACACATGTCTTTCTATCATATTTGCTCATCTGTTTTTCTTTAATCTCTCCGTTTCTGCAAGTTTGTTTGTTTTATGTAAGTTTGTTTGCCTGTCTGTCTGTCCGTCTATCTGTCTGTCTATTTATCTCTATTAGTGTCAGTTTTCGTGTGGTATTTCGTCTGTCTGTCTGTCTGTTTGTCTATTTATACATGTGTGTGTGTGTGTGTGTGTGTGTGTGTGTGTGTGTGTGTGTGTGTGTCTCCATTTTTCTCTTCCCGTCCCATCATCTATGCCTCTCTGGCTGTCTATCTTCCCACTCTTTTACCTGTCCTGCTGTCAATGATTGTCTTTATCAGTAACAACGTACACACACACACACACACACACACACACACACACACACACACACACACACACACACACACACCTGGGTTATATAAAGTTTACCTGTCCCTTTACAAGCTCACCTGTGTCCTCCCCTCGTACGTATATTTTTACACTTTCCTCCCATTCTCTCTCTCTCTCTCTCTCTCTCTCTCTCTCTCTCTCTCTCTCTCTCTCTCTCTCTCTCTCTCTCCCTTCACCTTGACACATGCTCCCCTTTCTTCGACAATTCTTTACGCTCCTTCCCTCTCTTCCCTTTCCCCCTCTTCGTTAGATATTCCTCCTACCTCTTGTTTCTCTTTCCTCTCACACGCTCACTCCCTTCATCTCTTTTCCACTCCATTTTCCCTCTTTTCCTCCCTCCTCTCACCTTGCCACTCGCTTCCCACGCCTCCCACACGCGTCGCCTCATTAGTATTACGCTTGTTACTCGTTACGTCACCGCCCTTCGTAATGACAGAGCAGGTAATGTGATTATTGATGGTGTAGTAGCAATAAGAGGAGGACGTGAGCTGCGTGGCCCTCTGTGGCGACTGTAGATGAAGGGCCGCGAGGAAGGAAGGCAAAATGCTGTGCTGGGGTCATGCTGGAAAGGTTATGCTAGTGTGGATTAGTGTTTTGGTGGAGTTAACAGATGAATGGGGATTAACAGGTAGACTGGTAGACAAGTTAGGAGAAGGTAGGTGTTTGAGAAGGAGAGATTGGAAGATAAGTATATTCTGGTAGATAAATAGAAGAGTGAAAGATGGAGAGATAATGCCAAGACGGAAATTGAAAGATGTATAGTAAGATAAGCAGGCAGACAGGCAGACGAGAAGACAGGGAAGACAGGTATACAGATAGATAAACAAAACAGACGCATAGAGATGATCTTCAGAGAGAAAGACAGACGCATGAACGAAAGAGACAGCCGGAAGGACAGCCACAAAGACGGACAGAGACAGGAGGACAGACAAATAGATAAACAGACATACAAACAAATAGACGGATAGAGAAAACCTTAACCCTTTCACAGCGCTATGTTTGTGAATAATGCGTTACATTTTTTCACCTACGCATCTATTCGAGCAGTTGATGATTGAAAGTTTGATAAAAGAAAGTTGGATTACAAGAAAAAAAAAAACAGGGTTAACAAATCTAAAGAGTAATTTATATTTTTCTGATTATCTTTTTTGTCTGTCTGTGTGTGTGTACGTGTGTGTGTGTGTCTGCCTACTTGTATCTATCTCTCTGTCTACCTGTCTGTTCTCGAGCACCTTTTCTGAACATAATAGATAAAAAAACACAACTATAAGCGATACACCATCAATAAAATAGACATTGAAAAAAACAAATAAACAACAACAACAACAACAACAACAACAACAACAACAACAACAACAAACAATAGAGAAATGAAAGAAAAACGAGAAAGAATAGATATTACAATTACTAATCAATATAATGTTTGGGTGTTGCTTTAGAGACTTGGGAAAGGAAGCATCTCAGAGTGATTAAGGTACGATGTGCCAGGGAAAGGGTTAAGTCAACCTTACCTGTGTGGCTTGAGTCCCAATTGGTAGCCCAGGAGTGTCCCGTGGGTGGTGTTAGGGGGCGGTGGGTCCCAGGTGACTCGCAAGGCACTAGAGGACACTGGGACCACCTGGGGAGAGAGAGAGAGAGAGAGAGAGAGAGAGAGAGAGAGAGAGAGAGAGAGAGAGAGAGAGAGAGAGAGAGAGAGAGAGTATATTAGAATAATGTTGCGTCTATTTGCTTAGGTCTGTTTAGTTTGTGATATAATTTGATGATAATTATATTACTTAATTATCATGTGTGTGTGTGTGTGTGTGTGTGTGTGTGTGTGTGTGTGTGTGTGTGTGTGTGTGTGTGTGTGTGTGTGTGTGTTTTCTTTCTGTCTGTTCATCTCACTCTCTTCCTGTCTGTATTTGTCTTTCCGTGTGTGTGTGTGTGTGTGTGTGTGTGTGTGTGTGTGTGTGTATGCCTGCCTACCACCAACCTTCACATTCTGGGGCGGGGCAGAGGGCGCCTCCTCGTGCGTGGCGTCGTTGAGGGGCGGAGAGCCACGCCCACGCCCCACGCTGTTGACGGCCGCCACGCTGACGGTGTAGCGGGTGGCGGGAGTCAGGCCGCCCACCACTGCCCGCACCTCCTGGCCCCGCACCCGCTCCTCCCGCCCCCCACTCGACCCTGGGGGGGAAATGGAGGTGTCTGGGTATAGAGAGAAGTAGCTTTGGATATGGACAGTCACGTGTTGAAATAGGGAAGTAGAGACATGTACAGAAGTAGACAGGGATGTAGACAGACACACACACACACACACACACACACACACTACCCACCAGCAGGAAGAGGCTTAACAGTGATGACATAAGCAGTGATGGGGGCATTAGAATCCTCAGGCGGCGTCCAGGTAACAAGCAGGTGACGCGACCCACGCTCCCCAACCCGCACTGCTGAGGGAGGCGCTGGCACGTCTGTTGGGGGAAGACCATTGGTAAAGTAATGAAGGGATAAGAATGCGAGAACGGTTGTGAAAATAAGAAGAGATAGGATGACAGACAGGTATTTATCAAGGGGTTTTAGAGAAAGGGAAGAGCGTTGATAAAGTGATGAAAGGATAAAGAACAGGTGTAAAGATAAGGAGAAAGATGATGGTAAATAAAGGGTTGTACAGGAAGGGAGGGAGGCTTGTTAATGAAGGGACAGAGATACGAGAACACCTGTGGAAATAGACAAGGAAAACCATACAAAAGCAAGTTGGATGATAAGATAAAAGGAAGATAGAACTTATGAATAAATGAATG
Organism: Scylla paramamosain; assembly: GCF_035594125.1. Classification (NCBI taxonomy): domain Eukaryota; kingdom Metazoa; phylum Arthropoda; class Malacostraca; order Decapoda; family Portunidae; genus Scylla; species Scylla paramamosain. The sequence goes on along the minus strand of NC_087179.1, from coordinate 17,138,835 downwards.
AATTAAAATCTCCCACACCATCATATTAATAATAATAATAAAAAAAAATATTGAAGATGAAAGGAAGAAGAAAGACAAAACAGAAGAAACGCACAGAAAACAGACACAGAAGACAAATGAAGAAGACATAATAAAGAAAGAAGGAAGCAAGGAAGGAAGAGAATAATAAATAAAACAAGGCAAGAAACAACAAGAGAGGAGGAGGAGGAGGAGGAGGAGGAGGTCAAAGGATAAGACAACAGGAGGATAAGACGAACACATGCACACACTAAGACAGCCAGCGCAACCCACCACGACCTACTTGAGCCTTCCACCTGGTTTGGCTAATGAAGAGTCTCAGGTCACCTCAGAAAGCTTAGCAAGGCAAGGTGAGGCGGCCCAGCAGGTGCGCCAGGTGTGTCACGCTGCCCTCTGTCCCACGCAACGGATTACGACACACACACACACACACACACACACACACACACACATACACACGCCACGGAGACGCAGGTGAGGGAGACGCAAGGAAGCATCTGGTGTGTGTGTGTGTGTGTGTGTGTGTGTGTGTGTGTGTGTGTGTGTGTGTGTGTGTGTCCGTTCCCTTGACCTTTCCTGTCTTATGTTTACAACACTCCTGAAACCCTCCTCCTCCTCCTCCTCCTCCTCCTTCTCCTCCTCCTCCTCCCCCTCTTCCTCCTCTTCTTCTTCTTCTTCTTCCTCCTCCTCCTCCTCCTCCTGCGCTTCCTTCCAAGAATCTTACACCTTGACACAGTTCCATCTTAATCTCCTTATCCCGCCACGCGCGCGCACACTCACACATAAAGGGCTCGCATATTGTAGTAGTAGTAGTAGTAGTAGTAGTAGTGGTTGTTGTGGTATATAGTAGTGGTTTGAGGAAGAGGAGGAGGAGGAGGAGGAGGAGGAGGAGGAGGAGGAGGAGGAGGAGGAGGAGGAGGAGGAGGGCGTAAGAAAAGAAGGGTTGGTGCAAGAAGCCATCAGGTCTACACGTGGCAGTCCCGGTAAGAAACATGCTTACCTGTTTCCATCTATCATCCTCATCCTCATTGAATAATCTTCTTTTAAAGCTCCCTAATGACTCAGCACTAACAACCTGATTGCTGAGCCCATTCATTCATCTACCACTCTATTTGACAACTAATTCTTTCCTATCTCTTCCTGGAACGTAACTATTAAAGCCTAACTTATTATTTCTTGTCATGTCCTGATTAGTGAGCCCCGGAATTTTAGTTACGTCACCCTTGTTATATCCCCTATCCCTCTTAAAGACTTCTATCAGGTCCCCTCTTAACATGCGCCTCTCTAAGGAATGCAAATTTAAAAGCTTCAGTCTCGCTTCGTAAGGAATACTTCTCATCCCTTGCTTGTGTCCTTTTAGTACAGTCAATCTCCTTTGTAATGGTTCTAGAAAGCTTGTATCCTTCCTGTAAAGACGAGGACGAAAACGAAGCAGAAGAAGAAGAAGAAGAAGAAGAAGAAGAAGAAGAAGAAGGGACAGAAGGAAAAGGAGAAGGAAGGAAGATTTGAAAACACTAACAAACTCTCTCTCTCTCTCTCTCTCTCTCTCTCTCTCTCTCTCTCTCTCTCTCTCTCTCTCTCTCTCTCTCTCTCTCTCACACACACACACACACACACACACACACACACATAATCCCTCTCTTACAGCAAACCTACACACCTTCCTTGCAACCCTCCCATCTTCCCTGACATCCTTACACCCTCATGCCCTCCCTCACCCTTCCCTCACCCCGCCCTCACCTTGCACGAGGAGGTGTAGTCGCGAGGTTCGTGTGCCGTGTGTGTTGGAGGCAGTGCAAGTGAAGGTACCGGAGTCTGAGAGCCTGGCATCTTGTATCAGTAGCTCTCCCTCCTTGCCGCTGCTACCCCGGCCACTGCTGTCCTCTGCCGCTGTCCCCTCACGCACCGACACCTGGTACCTGCGGTTTTCAATAGTAGGGGTGCTAAGTATACTGACTTGTGGGCTTTTTTTTTTCTATGTTGCGGGTTTTCAATAGTGCGAGTGTGTTGTGTGTGTACGTTCAGTTGGTACGAAGCTTCACTCTGGAATTCGCTTGACTCACAGTGTTGTTCAGAATGAAAGGCACCTGCTTGAAGTGAAAACACACCTGCACGTCACGTATCCAAAGAAAACACACCTGGGTTAAGTTGATGCACACCTATACAAACAAAACACACCTGCTACGAGTTAAAAAAATATATAAGAACACACCTGCGAGTCATCAACACACACACACACACACACACACACACACACACACCTGTCCTGCTACAAGTCAAAACACACCTACACTAACTCCCCTATGGAAACAAAACACACCTGTAAACTTACAAGTCACAACACACCTGCTGCAAGTCAAGACAAACCTTCACTTCACCTACACAAAAGAAGTGCAAGGAAAAATTACGAGGCTTACCTGGGGATGGGGGGAGGGGGGCGGCATCCCTCGTCCAGGTGAGGGTAAGGGGGTCGTCTCCGTGGGCGTGGCAGGTGAGGGTGGCAATGGCGCCCACCCTTACCTGCTGACGCTGCTCTGACTCCACAAACCAAGGCGGCTCTGGCGAGGTAGGAGACAGGAGGGGCGTGAGTGAGGGAGAGAGAGAGGGAGGGAGGGAGAGAGGGGGAGAGGGATGGTGGTGTTGAGTGAATGAGTGGGTGAGTTGAGTGAGTGAGTGATTAACCTGCACATGGAACTTTCCCCACCAAACCAAGGCAAGACCACCACCGCCACCACCACCACCATCATCATCATCATCAGCCTACCTCAACACACAAACACTTATTTTCCTTCCCACGTCAATAATTCAACAAAACTCATAGTCATAGGGTTCCTAGGCCTCCATATCATCCCATACAACCACCACAGCACATCAGGACCTCAAGAATCACTGATAAAAATAAGCGCCCGAACAGGGACTCGAACCCTGGACCGTTAGGTTAAAAGCCTAACGCTCTACCGACTGAGCTATCCGGGCTCGATGTTCCTCTCGCGCTCACGTTACCAAACTCCCCAACACTACTATGGCTGCTGATGCTGTTGCTATTATTGCTACTACTACTACTACTACTACTGTTGCTGCTGCTATTATCTATTGGGAATGTAATGGAGGAAGAGGAAGAGGAAGAAGAAAATAAAAATAAAAGAAAATGATGATGATGATAAAGAGTAAACGAAAAACTAAACAAATAAACAGATGTACAAAAACAAACAAACAAACAATTAAACAGATGACGATCGTGATAATAACTATGCAATAATAAGGACAGCAACAGTGAGATAGAGAGAGAGAGAATGCAATAAAACAAAATAAAACAAAACAAAACAAAACTGAGATATGCCATAAATACAAAAACAAACAGATGAAACACACACACACACACACACACACACACACACACACACACACACACACACACACACACACACAGGAAGAAAGACCGAGAGAGACCGAAAGAGAAGGAGAAACAGAGAGAGAGAGAGAGAGAGAGAGAGAGAGAGAGAGAGAGAGAGAGAGAGAGAGAGAGAGAGAGATAATACACAGTAAACAAGGAACAGAATGAAGAGAAGAGGAGAAAAACACACACACACACAATGTAATAACGAAACAAGACGAAGGAGGGAAGGAAACAAAGGTGACAAGCGACAGGGCAATAAACGAAGGAAAGAGAGAAAGACTGAATGAATGAATGAATGAAGGAAGGAAGGAATGAAGGAAGGAAAGAAAAGGAAAGGGGTGATACAATAATTATGACTCGTGAGGGAGGAAAACATGAAAGATGAATGGAGAGAGAGAGAGAGAGAGAGAGAGAGAGAGAGAGAGAGAGAGAGAGAGAGAGAGAGAGAGAGAGAGAGAGAGGATGAAGATGACTAATAACTTCGTATAGAGAGAAAAAGAAAAATAAACAAAAAATGGGAGAGCTGAAAGGGTACACGCACACACACACACACACACACACACACACACACATACACACACACACGTCTCTTACCCCTCTAATATAGACCACCACATGAAGAAAAAACGAGAAGAGGAAGGGGACAAGAGAGAGAGAGAGAGAGAGAGAGAGAGAGAGAGAGAGAGAGAGAGAGAGAGAGAGAGAGAGAGAGAGAGAGAGAGAGAGAGAGACTACTACATCAACTCTTCCTCTTCCTCCATCTTTCCATCTTGTCCCTCACTTCCCCCTCCCTCTCCCTCTCCCTCTCCTTCTCCTTACCCTCCCAACAGACACTGAAAGAAACGCATCTAACTATTCTGGACTATTTTACTATTTTCACTTACATGGTACACTGTTTTCTACTATTTTCATTAGATAGTAGACCATTTTGTGCTATTTTCATTTTGAGACTGGATTTCTTCTTTTTCTTTAGGTCCCCACATGTAAGATAATAATAATAATGATAAATAAATAAATAAATAAATAAATAAATAAATTCTT
>NC_087179.1:17126879-17129379 GCF_035594125.1 Scylla paramamosain | reverse complement strand
TTACCTAATAATCAGCGCGCATCAATTATAATACCTGACCAAACCACACACACACACACACACACACACACACACACGTCTGCGGTTGGACAAGCAGGCGTCAGTGATAAAACATCTACGCTGTCTATCGGTGGCGTGGACAGCGGGGCGTGGCGGGGAGAGAGAGAGAGAGAGAGAGAGAGAGAGAGAGAGAGAGAGAGAGAGAGAGAGAGAGAGAGAGAGAGAGAGTAGTGGCGGTGGTGGTGGGGACAGTTACTGACAGGATCTTTGGGCCGTGGTTAGGTTTTTTGACAGGAAGAGGAGGAGGAAGGGAGGAGAGAGAGAGAGAGAGAGAGAGGAGAGAAGAGACGGAGAGAGAGAGAGAGAGAGAGAGAGAGAGAGAGAGAGGGAAAGGAAGGAAGGAAAAGGAGGATCTAGTGGTCAGTTGTCAGTATGGTCCCACACACACACACACACACACACACACACACACACACACACACACACACACACACACACACACACACACACACACACACACACACACACACACACACACACCTGTCCAACCTTCAATTAGCAACACACTTTTTCCCTTCCCTCTGTCACTTACGGCAAACACATAATATATCACCAAGAAATGACCTCAAAACTCGCTCACTGCATGAACTGACCACGAGAGAGAGAGAGAGAGAGAGAGAGAGAGAGAGAGAGAGAGAGAGAGAGAGAGAGAGAGAGAGAGAGAGGGGATGAAGGGGGAGGGCTGGGAAAAATTAGCTGAAATGTCAGACAAACTTAAATTTACTTTCAATGACAAGCTGAAAGGGAAATTATAAAGGAGAGAGTGAGCGAGAGCGAGAGAGAGAGAGAGAGAGAGAGAGAGAGAGAGAGAGAGAGAGAGAGAGAGAGAGAGAGAGAGAGAGAGAGAGAGAGAGAGAAATTGCAGAAACTTTAATGAAGGATGCAGGGAAGGAAGGAAGGAAGGAAGGAAGGAAGGAAGGAAGGAAGGAAAGAAGGAAGGAGAGAGGAAGGAGAAAGGGAGGAGGAATAAGAGAGAAGAGGAAATACAACTTTGATGAAGGATGAAGGGAGGAAGGAGGAAGAGACGAAAGGAGGAGGAAGAAGAGGAAGAGGAGGAGGAGGAGGAGGAGGAGGAGGAGGAGGAGGAGGAGGAGGAGGAGGAGGAGGAGGAGGAGGAGGAGGGAAGTACAGAAGAAGGGAGAAAAGAAAAGTGAGGAAAGTTTCACACCAGGGAAGGGAGAGAGAGAGAGAGAGAGAGAGAGAGAGAGAGAGAGAGAGAGAGAGAGAGAGAGAGAGAGAGAGAGAGAGAGAGAGAGAGTTTCCAGCCTCCCAAAAACCGCGCTAGTTCAAAATTTTTTCACCCGACCTTGAAACTTCGGAAGGAGACGTGAAGAGACAAAGAGGAACACAAAGGAAGGACAAACACTTGCCCCTTATGACCTTGAAAATATCCTTATATATATCTACCTTTCATTCCTACTACAGATTTTAAAGGCCACTGAGATGGTTGGCAGAGTTCTCAAGATTGTTCCTCCCGTTTATAGCGAAGAAATCTTGTTAATCTGTCACTAGAACCACGAAACTATTCTTATTTCTATCTATCTATCTTTCCTTCCAACTACAAGTCTTCAGTGAGCACTCAGATGGCGATGAGGATGCTGTACCGTGATTAATTTCCGTAAGAGGGACTGTAGCCTATGAAAACAAAGCCTAAAAAAATAAAAAATAAATAAATAAAAAGGCCTGCTGCAGATTCCCAGTCCTGAAAGAATATACTAGGCCAACGTAAAGGCTAAAAAAAAAAAAAAAAAAAGCCTCCGGAAGTGTAGTCAAGGAGTGTAGTCAAGATGGTGTTATCCAAAAATTTCAGGATATGAGTGTAGAACAGCGCAAGATGAAGTGAAGGTGTCTGTCTCAGGACGGTATGCAGAAACTCGTCTCTCTCTCTCTCTCTCTCTCTCTCTCTCTCTCTCTCTCTCTCTCTCTCTCTCTCTCTCTCTCTCTCTCGACTATTTCCCAAGGCCATCGAGATGATTAGCCTGCTTCTCAAGACTGCTTCCCTCGTTAATAATGTAGACATATTGTTAGTCTGTCACCAGAACCATAAAAACACCCTTAAAAACAAGTGTAATTTCAACTAGAGCCTTTTGAATGTAGTGGAGATGCCGTGATGAAGTGTTTCACAATAGATGCTTAGTCCTCCCTCCCTCCCTCACTCCTACACCCTCTCTCTCTCTCTCTCTCTCTCTCTCTCTCTCTCTCTCTCTCTCTCTCTCTCTCTCTCTCTCTCTCCCTATGATCCCTTTGTGCTTCATGTAAAGAATTATTCATTACTCATTGCATCTTGCCTTTGTGGGGAGGATCGGCACCACCTGTCACCAACACACACACACACACACACACACTCTCTCTCTCTCTCTCTCCCTTTTTTTCCTCGCTTTCATCTTTCTCATCCCTTTTATCTTATCATTCCTTTTTTTTTTTTTTTTTTATTTAATCC
>NC_087179.1:17116879-17119379 GCF_035594125.1 Scylla paramamosain | reverse complement strand
TGCCTGTCCTGGCGGAGGCGGTGCAGGCGTAGCGGCCGTCATCCGCCCCCAGCGTCACCTGCAGCAGTACCAGCGTCCCGTTTGCCAACACACGCTGACGATGACTCCGTGGCAGCTGCACCCCGTCTGTGGGATACGAGGCGGGTAGGTTAGAAAAAATTGGGTTACGTTAGGTTAGGTTAGGTTAGGTTAGAGAGAGAGAGAGAGGAAGAAAGAGAAAGGAAAGAGAGGGAGAGAGAGCAAGAGAGGAAGAAAGAAAGGAGAGGAAGGAAAGACAAGATGAAAAAGGGAAAAACAGGGAGGAGGAAATGGAAAAAGGGAGGTAAAGAAGATGAAGGACAGAAGGGGAAAGGGAGGGGGAGAATAAAAGGAGAGAGAGGGGAGGAAAGGAGAGACAGATGTGACAGAACGGAAGAGAAAGAAGGGGAGAGACAAAAGGGGGAGGAGGAGGAGGAAAAGGAAAGAGTGAGAAGGGAAGGGGGAGGGAGTACTGCCAGGAGACAAAGGGAGGAGGAGGAGGAGGAGGAGGAGGAGGAGGAGGAGGAGGCACAAAGAGGCAATAACCAATGGAGGAGAAGAATAAAACAAAAAGCTAAACAAACAAAAAAAGGGGGATTGTTGTAGAGAGAGAGAGAGAGAGAGAGAGAGAGAGAGAGAGAGAGAGAGAGAGAGAGAGAGAGAGAGAGAGAGAGAGAGAGAGAGAGAGAGAGTTTTATGAGGTCAGATGCCTTGAGTTTCCGCTGAGATCGAAAGAGGAGGAGGAGGAGGAGGAGGAGGAGGGTAGGGAAAGGTAAAAGCCCTGACACACATACACACACACACACACACACACACACAGTTATTCAGTTAGTGAGTTTTGCTGACCAGAATATTTTACAAGCCAGCACACTGAAATGGTAACACTATTCATACTGGGTCAGCTTAAGAACGTAACCAGCAAGTTAAACTCAGAATACTGCCATTAAGAACCAACATATTCTGAGATACCCCCGCGCCGCACTTCCATTACATTCAACAGGCCCTGTGTAGTTGAAGTGACGGGTTTTGAAAGATGTTTTTTACGGTTTTAGTGGCAGATTAACAAGATTTCTACAGTACCTACATTCCAAACACTCTTGAAAACCCGGCTTATCACTGCGGCCTTTCAAAATAATGGTGAGAGAGCAAAACGTTTCTGAATACGGGTCTTACACACACACACACACACACACACACACACACACACACACACACACACACCTTTTGTCCACTTGATGACAGATATCGGGTGTCCAGCAGCGGGGCAGCTCACAGTAAAGGTCCGGCCAGCCACCGCGGTCAGCTGGCCCATGGGACGCACCTGAGGAGGCCCGTACACGTTGAGTCTTGCAGAGTGCGCCGCGATGCCTGCACTGTTCTCCGCGGCACAGGTGTACGAGCCGCCGTCCACCACCTGTACGCTGCTGATGTTCACGTGGCTTATCACCTCCCCGCTGGCCGACACGAACTGCCCCTTCACGAGTCTGTTATGGGAGGTGGAGGTGGTTCAAGATGGCGGTGGTGGTGGTGGTGGTGGTGATTAGTGTGTTTCGGTAATCCGCAGTTTATTTTTGGTTAAGTTGGTTAGGTTAGGTTAGGTTAGGTTAGGTTAGGTTAGATTAGGTTAGGTTAGGTTAGGTTAGGTTAGGTTAGGTTAAGTTAGGTTAGGTTAGGTTAGGTTAAGTTAGGTTAGGTTAGGTTAAGTTAGGTTAGGTTAGGTAAAGTTAGGTTATGTTAAGTTAGGTTAGGTTAGGTTAGGTTAGGTTAGGTTAGGTTAAGTTAGGTTAGGTTAGGTAAAGTTAGGTTATGTTAAGTTAGGTTAGGTTAGGTTAGAGGAGGAGGTATAAGTGGTGAGGTGGTGGTGGTGGTGGTGGAGGTAGTGGTGAGGTGCTGGTGACGTAATGGTAGTGAAGGCAGGGTAGTAGTAACAGCGGTGGTGGTGGTGGTGAGTGTGCTTATGTTAAGTTAGGTTAAGGGAGGAGATAGTGGTGAGATGGTGGTGACATGATGATAGTCGTAGCAGTTGTAGTAGTAGTAGTAGTGGTGGTGGTAGTGGTGGTAGTGGTGGTGGTGGTAGTGGTGGTGGTGGTAGTGGTGGTGGTGGTAAGCGAGCTCCTGTCATCACCAGAGTGTGTATGTCAGGTGAAGGTGTCGTTTGGAGGCCGTGCATGTCCAGGCGGTGTCCAGGGAGGTGAGTGAGTGAGGATAAGTGTATGGTGATGTGTGCAGGAGGCGTTGCAGAAGTGACTGTTACTTACACACACACACACACACACACACACACACACACACACACACACACACACACACACAGCTGATGTTTTGTACAGTTACGTGCTTCCTTCCTCCTCTTCCTCCTCCTCTTCCTCCTCCTTCTCTTCTTCCTAAAAGCCCTGCTCTTCTTAATCTTCCTCCTCCTCCTCCTCCTCCTCCTGCTCCAAAAGCCTCATAAAGGAAAACAAGCAATATTTTGTGTTTTCTT
>NC_087179.1:17109379-17111879 GCF_035594125.1 Scylla paramamosain | reverse complement strand
ATCCCCATGCATATACCTGTCTAATAAAAGTTATGTATTGACCCAGCACTAAAAAGAACGTAAGAATACAAGGAAAGCTGTAGAAAGCCATCAATTAGGCCTACACGTGGCGATCCATGTGTGAAGCGTACCCACCCATCTTAACCCATCATTTCCATGCATAAGTTGAATAAAAAATAGCCAACTCACTTATCACTAACAGCTAAGCCTATTTACCTGTAACTGACCCAACCTGACCTTCGATACAGAGAGGGAGAGTACCGTGCTTACCTGTATGAGAGAGTAGTGGTGAGTGAAATCCTGTTTACCTGTGAGTAAGTACCATGTGAGTAAGAAATTAGTGTGTTTTACCTGTGTGAGTGAGACAGTGTCCTTTACCTGTGTGAGTGAGTGAGGGATGAGTAAGAATCGAGTTTACCTGTGTGAGTGAGGCAGCGGGAAGCCGTCTAAAGTCCAGGTGACGTGTGGCGTAGGGCTGCCCGTGGCGATGCACTTGAGGGACACAGCTGGGCCAGGCTGAAGGGTCTGCTCGATGAACTGATACTGCAACTCCGGCGGCGACGCTGACGAAGGCACAGAAGGGGAGATAACGTGAGAGAGAGAGAGAGAGAGAGAGAGAGAGAGAGAGAGAGAGAGAGAGAGAGAGAGAGAGAGAGAGAGAGAGAGAGAGAGAATAATAAATGAACACCAGGGAGGGAGGAGGAGAGAGTGAAAGAGAAGAGAGAGAGAGAGAGAGAGAGAGAGAGAGAGTGAGAAAGAGGAGAATGAAAAAGAATGGAGAAGGATGAGGAGGATGAAAGGGGAGATGCAAGAGAACGGAGGAGGCAAATAAAGAAATATCAAAGAGGAGGAAGAGAAGAGTAGGAGGAGGAGGAGGAAGAGGAGGAAGGAGGAGGAGGAGGAAGCAGGTGGTGAAATGGAATATTAAGTTAGAACATTAAGACAAATATTAAAACTAACTTCTCGACATTAATTACCTCTCTCTCTCTCTCTCTCTCTCTCTCTCTCTCTCTCTCTCTCTCATCACTTCAAATAACACAGGGACAACTAAATTTACTGAGAGACAAATGCGTTAGTTGTTTTTGGGTATAATTTCAAGGAATGACGCCCCAGAGAGAGAGAGAGAGAGAGAGAGAGAGAGAGAGAGAGAGAGAGAGAGAGAGAGAGGCCACCACCATCTCAAGCCAGACTTCACTCGGGTAATCACATTTAATTGCAACAAAGAAAGTAATTACAGTGCTTATTATTTGGGAATTTTTCGCGCCCTCATTACAGTTTTTAGTAAGGTCAAGAAAATGAGGGAATCGGACTCTCCTTCCTTGCACCGGGGACGAAGGGTTGAAGCGTAAAGTGAACGCGAAAATTCCTTATAACAGAAGCGAGAGATTACGTAACTTGTGAGGCTAGCTTGTACCTCCCTAACTTACAAAAGAGAAGAAAATAACCTATCTTGAAGCTTCCTAACTTATATCAGGGAAGAAAAGATACCACCAGAAGCCAGCAGTATAAGTTATAAGCACGCCCTACGCCTCTTTCCTTCCCCCGTGCCTCTGTAGCAGCTGGGCGTCACCGATCTACCTGCGTGCGAGCAAGGAGGTGCACACTGAACTACATCAAGCCAAGAGGTAAAAGACGGAGGGGAAAACTGAGGATTCCTTAGACGAAGACTGGCTGAAAATTACTGAGCTGGGGAAAGACTGGCTGAAAATTAGTGACCTGGGTGAAATCTGGCTGAAAATTACTAAGCTAGGTGAAGTCTGGCTGAAAATTACTGAGCTGGGTGAAGTCTGGCTGAAAATTACTGAGCTAGGTGAAGTCTGGCTGAAAATGACTGAGCTGGGTGAAGACTGGCTGAAAATTAGTGAGCTGGGTGAAGACTGGCTGAAAATGACTGAGCTGGGTGAAGTCTGGCTGAAAATACTGAGGTGGGTGAAAACTGGCTCTGAATTACTGACTCATGGGGGACTTTACTTCTGACGCGAGAGAAAGGAAGGAGGCTTACAGTGAAGTACAGCAAGATAGGAGATAAAAGACGAAGAGAAAAATAAGAACAGTAGGCGAAAGACACCAGAGGGCACAACACAGAGCTCATCCTTCCCTCCAGCACAATGCAATCAACTGACGAAGGGTGACGCTCAGTGGCAAACGACGGCCAAGAGAAGAATCTAAACGTGTACTGGTGTGTTTCCATCCTGCCCGCGAGGTGACGCCAACAAAGGGTATTAATTTGAACCTGAATACACCTGCGAGAAGGGAGGGCAGGTGTGAGGATGGACGCACGCACGCACACACGCACACTCACACACGCCTCGTCCCTCGGAGCAGTGCTTGGGGGAAGACAGTGCCACGCCGCCTTCGTGTCAGTCACCGTGTTCGTTTTCTTCTCTTTCTCCTATATTTTCTGGTTTAATAATTTCTATTTAATGTTACCGCTCCTGCTGCTGCCGCTACTACTACTACTACTACTAATACTACTACTACTACTACTACTACTACTACT
>NC_087179.1:17099379-17104379 GCF_035594125.1 Scylla paramamosain | reverse complement strand
TCTCTCTCTCCTGATAAATACTTTTAGGCGCAACACAATACAACAATGAATGGAAGAGAGGAAGAAGAAGAAGAAGAAGAAGAAGAAGAAGAAGAAGAAGAAGAAGAAGAAGAAGAAGAAGAAGAGGAGGAGGAAGAAAATATGAAAAGAAAAAAAGGAGAAAAAGGAGCGGAAGGAGGAGGAGGAGGAGGAGGAGGAGGAGAAAAAGAAGAAAAATATGACGCCGAAAAGAAAGGAGGAGGAGGAGGAGGAGGACGAGGAGGAGGAGGAGGAGGAAGAGGAGGAGGAGGAGGAGGAGGAGGTCGGAAATATGTGAATGGGTACCTCTTTTATCCCCCTCTCCTCTCTCTCTCTCTCTCTCTCTCTCTCTCTCTCTCTCTCTCTCTCTCTCTCTCTCTCTCTCTCTCTCTCTCTTAGCCAACCCTTCGTCAGCGCCACGTACAGCAGTTGTGTGACATTACCCTGGAGGAGGAGGAGGATGAGGAGGAGAAGGAGGAGGAAGGAAATGAAGGGAAGGGAGGGAAGAACAGGATAGAAAAGTTAGTGGAAGAAAGAGGAGGAGAGAGGGAAGGGGGGTGAATAGTTTGATATGGGAGAGGAAGGGGTACAGGGACAGGAAAGGGGTAACTGGAGGAATGGGTGAGGGATGGGAGGAAAGGTGAAATTAGAAAGAGAAGTGAGAGAGGAGAGGTGAAGAGAGGAGGTAAGGGAGTGAGTGATAGAAGAAAGGAATAGAGAGAAGGAGAGGGAGAGAAAGAGAGAGAGAGAGAGGAGGGAGGGAGAGGAATGAATAGACTGTAAAGGAAGAGGTGAGAGAAAGGAGAGAAAAATAGAAACACACCTGATACACACACACACACACACACATACACACACACACACACACACACACACACACACACAAACAAACACACACACAAATACTCCTTACGCCACGCTGTAGACTTTTCACCTGCATTTATATACAAAAACAAACGAGTTCTGAATCCACTGTAGAGCACACCTTTATCTGGCGTTGCATTGTCCCACCTTCACCTGGCTAGCGAAAAAGAGAGAGAGAGAGAGACAGCGAGGCACGAAAACAAAGGGGAAGGAGAGACCAGGGGAGAGAGAAGTGTGTGTATACCAGATAGTGATATACGATAGAGGTTTCAAGCTTAACCTCACCCCGCCCGCGCCACGAATACTGTATAATACTTTCAGAGTGTGTGTGGGTAAGCTTGTGTTGAGAACAGGAGCGCACCACACCCGCCTCACCTGCCTCTCTGATTGACTGACTGGCTGAATGAATGACTGACAAGCGCCCACGAGCATACGCAGCTATACGTACACACACACACACACACACACACACACACCCAGAATGAAGTTGTTTTTGTTTCTTTAAGTAGAGAAAGTAAGACAAGGAGGGAAAATGACAACAAGCAAAACTAATAAGTAAATGAATGAATGAATGAGTGAAAGGGAAGGTAAATAGATTAATAAAGAAACGTCCCAGTGAATTTAATATTATATGAAAAAAAAAAGATAAATGAATTGAGAAGAACAAAGACAAGAAAAATGATAGTAAAAGAAAACTGAGAAGGAGAAAGAGAAAGAAATTATAAAAATAGAGAAAAATAAATCACAAACACATGAAAACCAACACACACACACACACACACACACACACACACACACACACACACACACACACACACACACACACACACATACAAAGGTGACTCACGTGTACTGGGGGGTGGATGACCTTGAGCGATGCACGGCAGAGTCACCTGTTGACCAGCCGCCACCACCTGCCGCCCACCGCGTTCCCCCATCTGCGGCGCCACTCCCCCCTCAGCCTCTGCAGGGGGAAAGACGGCGCAGGGGTGAGGAGAGCAATAGAAATGACAGTGTTTAAACTTTATTTGCTGTGAATTTCTGCTTGTTTTCTTTTTATCTTTTTAGTGTATATAATTATTAGTGATTGGCTTGTGTTTTTTTTTTCTTAATTACTTTTGTGGGGTTCTTTTTCAGTTTATCCTTTTCTGATTTTCTCCTTTAATTTACTTTCTTCTGGTGAGGGTGAGAAGGAATAGGGGAGAAGGTAAAGAAGGAAGATTGAAGGGAGAGGGGACAGAATGGAAGGGTGAAAGGGAATGGGGAGAGGATAAGGAAGCAAGAAGAAGGCAGAGGGGAGAGAGAATGAGGGGGAGGATAAGGAAGGAAGATGAAGGGAGAGGGGAGAGAATGGAGGGGTGAAAGGAAGTGGGGAGAGGATAAGGAAGGAAGGTGAAGGAAGAGGGCAGGGGGAGAGGGAATGGGGAGAAAGAAAGGAATATAGATGAAAACTAAACTAACCTAACCTAACCCAACCTAACCTAACCTAACCTAACCTAACCTAACCTAACTTAACCTAACCTAACCCAACCTAACCTAACCTAACCTAACTTAACCCAACCTAACCTAACCTAACCCAACCTAACCTAACCTAACCTAACCTAACCTAACCCAACCTAACCTAACCTAACCTAACCCAACCTAACCTAACCTAACCTAACCTAACCTAACCTAACCCAACCTAACCTAACCTAACCTAACCCAACCTAACCTAACCTAACCCAACCTAACCTAACCTAACCTAACCCAACCTAACCTAACCTAACCTAACCTAACCTAACCTAACCCAACCTAACCTAACCTAACCTAACCCAACCTAACCTAACCTAACCTAACCTAACCTAACCCAACCTAACCTAACCTAACCTAACCCAACCTAACCTAACCTAACCTAACCTAACCCAACCTAACCTAACCTAACCTAACCTAACCTAACCCAACCTAACCTAACCTAACCTAACCCAACCTAACCTAACCTAACCTAACCTAACCTAATCCAACCTAACCTAACCTAACCTAACCTAACCTAACCCAACCTAACCTAACCTAACCTAACCCAACCTAACCTAACCTAACCTAACCTAACCCAACCTAACCTAACCAAACCTAACCCAACCTAACCTAACCTAACCTAACCTAACCCAACCTAACCTAACCTAACCTAACTCAACCTAACCAAACCTAACCCAACCTAACCTAACCTAACCTAACTCAACCTAACCTAACCTAACCTAACCTAACCCAACCTAACCTAACCTAACCCAACCTAACCTAACCTAACTTAACCTAACCAAACCTAACCCAACCTAACCCAACCTAACCTAACCTAACCAAACCAAAACTAACCTAACCTAACCTAACCCAACCTAACCTAACCTAACCTAACCTAACCCAACCTAACCTAACCTAACCTAACCTAACTTAACCTAACCTAACCCAACCTAACCTAACCTAACCTAACCCAACCTAACCTAACCTAACCTAACCCAACCTAACCTAACCTAACCTAACCTAACCTAACCTAACCTAACCTAACCTAACCCAACCTAACCTAACCTAACCTAACCTAACTTAACCTAACCTAACCTAACCCAACCTAACCTAACCTAACCTAACCTAACTTAACCTAACCTAACCTAACCTAACCAAACCTAACCTAACCTAACCAAAACCTAACCTAATCCAACCTAACCAAACTTAACCTAACCTAACCTAACTTAACCTAACCTAACCTAACCTAACCTAACCTAACCTAACTTAACCTAACCTAACCTAACTTAACCTAAACCTAACAACCAAATAACTGAAGAAATGCGGAAACCTAACCAAAGTCCGACCACAACCTAACAACTCAACTGGCATTTCAATTAGCTACACTAACTACCCGAACTATCCAATCAGCCAGCAGACTAACAGGACGACTGACTCACTAATCACACGAGCAATTTAATATCTAAACAACCCTCTCCCAACTGCACCATAAACGATTAGGGCAATGATACAAACAATTTATATCTACTTAACTAAGTGCACGGGGCGTAATGTTGCAGAGG
This sequence comes from Scylla paramamosain, assembly GCF_035594125.1. Taxonomy (NCBI): domain Eukaryota; kingdom Metazoa; phylum Arthropoda; class Malacostraca; order Decapoda; family Portunidae; genus Scylla; species Scylla paramamosain. The sequence goes on along the minus strand of NC_087179.1, from coordinate 17,100,444 downwards.
AGGAGGAGGAAAAAGAGGAGGAAGAGGAGAGAAAAGAGCTAAGAGAGGAGGAAAAGAGAAGAGAAGGATGATAAAGACAACATGAAGAAAAAAGAGGAGGAGGAAAAAAAGAGGAAGGAGGGGAAGAAGGTCAGGACCTTCGTTAAAATTTTAAGAAGAAAATTTGAATTTAAAGAATTTTCTCCTAACAAATGTCGTATGTTCTTTACTTATAAAAGAACCATTATACATCTGTAAGATACTGTTTTGAGTTTTTTGGAGATCGGTTTAGATGAAAATCATATTCAACTTTTTATACAAAATAACAACACTTGGAAAACACACTTTTTCAATTGATATATACATTTTATATCAATATTCTTTTTCTGCATTTCATAACTTAATCATATGTAACCTCAGATGAAAAAACTTTTGTAGAAAATTGTTTTTCAATCTTCAAGAAGGAGGGGAAGAAAGAGAAGAAGGCGAGGAAAGGACTAAAAGAGAAACAGGAAAAGAGAAGAGGACGATGATAAGGACAACAGAAAGTAAAAAAAAAATAGAATATGGATGGAAGAAGAGATAAAACATGAAAATGACATTGAGAAGATAAAGAGGAACAAACGAAACACAAAGAAACACAGAAAAAATAAATAAATAAATAACTCACATGTGGATGGGAATGCTGCTTATGTGGATGTAACAGATAAACATGTGGATGGTTTTCAGAATGTGTAGATATCTTAAGTATAGTGTGTGTGTGTGTGTGTGCGCGCGCAGAGGAAGACCAGAATGATAGATTGCTATATGTGAGAGAGAAAAAAATAAATAAAGAAAAGAAAGAAGAGAGAGAGAGAGAGAGAGAGAGAGAGAGAGAGAGAGAGAGAGAGAGAGAGAGATAGTTCTGTTGGTAGGTTCATTCAAAGGGATGATGTGAAGCCTAGTGTTTGAGGCTACGAGACTTTCTGATTTTACGTATCTTCCTTTACTACTTCCTTTATCTTATTCATTGTTTTTATTATAGTTTTTGCTTAATTTTGCCTTATTATCCTTTGTTGTGCTTTACGTTCATCTTTATCCTCTTTA
>NC_087179.1:17081879-17089379 GCF_035594125.1 Scylla paramamosain | reverse complement strand
AAAAGGAAAATGAATGAATGAATGGATGAAAGTATGAAAGAAAAGGAAAGGAAGGATGAAAGAGAAGTAAAGAAAAGATGAAAGAACGCAAGAAAGGAGGAAAGAAAGGGTGAATGAATGAAAGGAAGAAATGCACAAGGAGGGAATGAAAGGAGGAAGGAAGGAATAGAAAGAAGGAAAAAAGGGAAGGAACGAAAGAAGAATGAAAGAAAGAAAAAATGAAAAAAATGGAAGAAGGAAAGAAAGAAGGAAAGAAACAACGAAAAAAAAAAAATAACGAAAGAACAAAATCAAGAACGAAAGAAGGAAAAGGAGAGAAGGAAAGAAAAAGATAAAAAATAAATAAATGAAAGAAAGAAAGAAAGAAAGAAAGAAAGAAAGAAAGAGAGAAAGAAAGAATTAAGAGACCACAGCCATCCCAGTCTTCATTGCTTTTCACAACGCCTTGCAATTACAATGAAAAAGAAAAAGAGAGAGAGAGAAAAAAACTTGCATCTCCCTTTCACTTTTTTCTCGCTAGTAATTTCCTTTTGGTAGTCACTGTAAAAAGACCTCCATTTGTCATTCACTGTAAGTCTTCACTGTTTCTCATTACAATCATTAGAAAAAGAATGAAGAGAGAGAGAGAGAGAGAGAGAGAGAGAGAGAGAGAGAGAGAGAGAGAGAGAGAGAGAGAGAGAGAGAGAGAGAGAGAGGGTTGTTTTTTCCCCTTTAAGTCTTCACTAGTTCTTAAAATGCCTCGTTTGGTGGTGGTGGTGGTGGTGGTGGTGGTGGTGGTGGTGGTGGTGATGGTGGTGTCATGTCAATACCTTCATTATTTCATTATTCACCACCTTCCTTTTCTTTCCTATGTCTCTCCTGAGCTGTAAGTGTTTTCCTGTTAGCAGTACATAATTTCACCAGTCACTAATTCAGTGGACAGTATTTTAGTGAAGTTACAATTAGTTTATTCCTTCTACGTCTCAGTTTATCAGTGTTTTTAATAATTCTTCGATTATTCCTCCTTTTTTTATTATATTCTTCTACTTATTCTATTTATTTATTTTTTTTTTTTTTTTGCATATCATCGTATTTGCATTTTTTTTATATTTCCTTCTTTATTCAAATTATCGTTATGTCTCTTTCATATGTCCATTTCTTTAACATTTCCACCAGTTTATCAGTTCCATCATTTAGTTTTGCATTTATTAATTCCTTCTATTTCCTTCTTTATCAGGACTATCCCTTCTCTCCTCCTTTAGCATCGCACGTCTCATATTTCCATCATTTTATCCATTTCCTTTCTCTGGATATTTTTTTTTCATTTATCTTCTATTTCCTTATTTTCTCAGCATTTCCTTTGTCTGCTTTTGTGTTGGACAACCTTTCCTTCCGCCACTTCATCATTTCTCTTGTTACAGCGTCAGTTTTCTCTTCTCTTCCTCTTCCCTCATTTATCAACACTCCATCTGCATCCTTATTTCACGATTTTAGTGCTTTATTTTCGTCTTTTTATCATTTATTTCATATCATTAGTTTTTTCTTTTCTTCTTTCGTTTTTTTCTTTATTTCTTTCTTTCCTTCCTGCTTTCGTGTTTTTCCTCTTTGCCTTTCTTTCTCTTTCTTTGTTTCGTTTTTGTTTTATCTTATTCAGTCTATTATTCGTTTATTTCTTTTTCTTTTTTTTTCTTTTTTCCTTCTTTCTTTCTTTCCTTCTTTATATTCTCCCCCCTTATCGTCTATCATCATTCTTGCATTCTTATCATTACAATCCTTATACTCTCACTATTTTTTTATTACTATTCTTATCAATTTTCTATTCTATTCTAGTCTAGCGGTCATTACAAGACTCACAAGGATAATACTTTTACTAACAATTTCATCAATCTATCATTTTCATATATAAATCAACCATGTTTTTTCCCCTTTCTTCCTATCATAATCATACAAATTTCTTCCTTTTTTTTTCCTATCATAAACACAGCCAGTCATTACAAAACCCATTAAACTACTAATTTCATCAAAATATTTTCTTCCTTTAAAGTTTACCAAATTTTTTTTTCTCCTTTCATTCCTATCATAAACACACAACCTTCCTCTCTTCGTTCCTATCACAAACTTTCTATTATTTCCTTTCGTTCCTATCAAAAAGACAGCCAATCATTGCTAAACACACCTGCCCCTGTCTGCGTTAAGAATTCCATCACTGTGTTACTTCAAGATCATCACTCACTCTTGCCATCGCCCGCCTACCTGCCTGCTGTTGCTCCTCCTTCCCCTCCTTCTCCTCCTCCTCCTCCTCCTCTTTCACCGCTGGCCGCCTCCCTCGTCTCCATCACTGCTTGTCTTGGCACCATATTCTGAAACACTTCCACGCTGCACCTCCACTAGTTTCAAGACTCTAGTTAAAATTACACAGGTTTTGAAGGGTGTTTTTTTTATAGTTACAGTGCGAAATGATTAATATTTCTACAGTATCAGGAGGAGATACAGTCTTGAGAACCTAACTACCCTCTCTCTCTCTCTCTCTCTCTCTCTCTCTCTCTCTCTCTCTCTCTCTCTCTCTCTCTCTCTCTCTCTCTTCGCTATTCCTCAGTCTCCGTTCAATATCATCTCGTTTTCTATCAATATCCTCACTATAAGAGTTTCAGCTGTCCATGCGCATCTAATCACTATCATCACTATACCTTCAATAATCACAGTCACGCTCCTTTCACTATGACCCCTTTGCTTTGAAATAATTCGTACATACGCACACGCACGCACACACGCGCACACAAACTATACTATTCACTCACTTCTCTCCATTTCAGAATATAATAATAATGCTCTCTCTCTCTCTCTCTCTCTCTCTCTCTCTCTCTCTCTCTCTCTCTCTCTCTCTCTCTCTCTCTCTCTGATTCACGAGCTTCACTATTTTATATAACTTGTTGGTTTTAGTTACCCCGTGTTATCGTTTTATTGTTTTTGTTTTGTGGTTTTTTCTCGTGCGTGCTGTGGCGTTTCTAAATCATGAGTCTCCCTTCTCTTTTTGTTGCTCTGATTCTATTTATTTCCAAGCCTTTAACCCCTGCGGCCGTTCTTTATTAATATTCAGAACGGCGTGAAAAAATATTGCTTGCATTCGCGCTAGGAAGAAAAAAAAAAATGTGTATGTTTTAAGAACGGGGAAGTTAGTGATGGTAATGGTCGTGGTGATCGTGATGATGATAATAATGATAATAATAATGATGATGATGATGATAATGATGATAATAATAATAACAAGGTTTGAATTGATAACAAACTCCACGTATAAACTAATTCCGTGTTTTGTCTGCCTTATAACAAACAAGCATTTCACTTGCACACATCACAACAAACACACACACACACACACACACACACACACACACACACACACACGAATTCAAATACAATAAATCTAACTCTGCCTTTGCTTTCAACTGTGTGCATTTACCATAATAATAATAATAATAATAATAATAATAATAATAATAATAATAATAATAATAATAATAATAATAATAATAACAATAATAATAATAGCTCAACATTTTTCCCATCTACTACTACGACTACATTCATATAAGTATCTACAACATCACTCCTCACATTACTTCACTCCTGTTCACTTATAACAAAAACACTCTCCAACTGCCTGCCTGCCCACTCCTCCTTCTCACCCTCTCTCCCTCTCTCTCCTCTCTCTCTCTCTCTACTCAGCTCTCCTCTCCCAGCCTCCCCACACACAACAGTTCAATCAAATATGTTTTTAATCTAAACGGATCTCTGTAAAACTCAAAATACTATTTTACATATATATAAAGGTTCTTTTATAAGTAAATAATATATCACATTTGTTAGAGAAGAATTCTTGAAATTCAAATTTTTTTTTAAATTTTAACGCAGGTCCGGACCTGTACGAAAAATTGGAAAAAATTTTCTGATAAAGATTTTTCGTCTAACGTTTGAGATGATTAAATTATGAAATGCAGAAGAAGAATATTGATTTAAAATGTATGTATCAATCTAAAAAGAGTGTTTTCCAAGTGTCTTCATTTTGTATAAAAAGTTAAATATGATTTTTATCTAAACCGATCTCCGAAAAACTCAAAACAGTATTTTACAGATGTATAATGCTTCTTTTATAAGTAAAGAACATATCACATTTGTTTGGGGAAAATTCTTTAAATTCAAATTATTTCAAAAAATTTAACGCAGGTCCGGACCTGTGCGAAAAATTGAAAAAAAATTCCTGATAAAAATTTTTCATCTATGGTTACAGACGATTAAATAATGAAATGCAGAAGAAGAATATTTATATAAAATGTATATATCAATTGAAAAAAATGTGTTTTCCAAGTGTCTTTATTTTGAATAAAAAGTTAAATATGTTTTTCATCTAAACCGATCTCCGAAACATTCAAAACACAATTTTACACATGTATAAAGGTTCTTTTCTAACTAAAGAACATATCACGTTTGTTAGACAAAAATTCTTGAAATTCAATTTTTTTCAAAAATTTTAACGCAGGTCCGGACCTGTACGAAAAATTGAAAAATATTTTATGATAAAAATTTTTCATCTAAGGTTACAGATGATTAAATTATGAAATGCAGAGGAAGAATATTTATATAAAAGGTACATATCAATTGAAAAAGTGTGTTTTTCAAGTGTTGTTATTTTGAATGAAAAGTCAAATATGTTTTTAATCTAAACCGATCTCTGTAAAACTCAAAATACTATTTTACATATATATATAAGGGTTCTTTTATAAGTAAATAACATATCCCGTGTGCAGCGTTCCTGCACCCGGGTCTCTGGCAGCCTTCCCACCAGCCCAGCGCTGTAGGAATAATTATCACCATCAATAATATATACAACAATGACGAACAACGATAAGTACAGTCAATTTTGAGTTGGGAATAATAAAAAAAAGTCGATACTGTATGAAAATATCACTAATACTTATAAGTTATATTTCCAAAAGGTTATGCATGTACTGCCACTAACGGGGAGGTTGCCAGGGTGAGACGATGCAACCCTGCCCCCCTGACCACGACCACAGAGCGAAGGTTTGACAAGAATAGAGAAGCTGGATTACAAAGGACTGGAATAGGGCGGTGGGAGGAGACAGAAGATGAAGTGACCGAGGATGGAGCTTACAAGTTGAAATAGAAAGGATTGTGATGGGCGGGATTCAAGGAGGTGACCCTGGCTGTAGAGAGAGAGAGAGAGAGGGAGAGGGACCTTAGAGAGAGGACGTTAGAGAGAGGGACCTTAGAGAGAGAGAGAAGGACCTTATATAGATGCTGGACGTTCACCCCTCTCACTCACTCACTCACTCAATCAGTCTCCAACGGACGGCACTCAGCAGACCAAGACACACCCTCGTTACAGACCAAGACGTCTCCAGAAATCTGTTTTTTTTTTCTTTTCTTTTTTTTGTGGCGCGTCTCTTGTCTCCTCTCCTGCAGCGGGGCGCCCCAACATGTCTGGACGCGCCCCTGCCATTAACATTCCTTTCCTGTATTCCCTTGTGTCACTGATTTCAACTTTTCCACTTAAAAGAATACTTAATTTATATTACTATTAATTTCCTGCCTTGTATTAAGCCATTTCACGCACGCACACACACACACACACACACACACACACACACACACACACTATCTCTTTCTCTCTCTCTTTCTGTTCTAAGCTTCTTATCATTTATCTTCTGTGCATTACTCCCTTGCTTTTCTTTACATTACTAATCTACTTACACCTCAATTGTTTTCCTTCCCAGCTTCTCTTTCCCCTCCCCTGCACCGCCTCCCTCCCTCCTCTTCAGTACCTCACCCCCTTCACTGCTACACAAACTTTCCTTTCATCAACGGGAACATTTAAGACATTTCTAGGATAATATTGAATCACTAGTGTCGGTTCAGGCTAAGGGTAACAAAAGGAAGTTGATAAGAAAGGGTTCACTGTAGATATCAATCCCTTAACTCTTTCACTCCTATGGTGCTTATTGATATAGGGCAAGGTAAGGCAATGTTTGGATGGGTACAGGAAGAAAAGGAAGAGTGAGAGGATTGTTTTTTTGTCTCTCCTAAGCTACAGAACTATTTAAGAGACTGTAGCACTTAAGGAGGTGTTCAGAAAGTTGTAGGTGAGCAGAGGAAAATATCTGTCTCGCGGTGAAAGGGTTAAGAGAACTGTCCAGAGGGAATGCCTAAGATTACGAAAAGTGTTTTGGTTCCAGTTGGTGTGAAAGTGTGTGACAGACAGACAGACAGACAGAGAGGCAGTGATAGAGAGAGACAAACAGAAACACATGCACATACGCACAAACAGAAAGACAGCCGAACAGAGAGAGAGAGAGAGAGAGAGAGAGAGAGAGAGAGAGAGAGAGAGAGAGAGAGAGAGAGAGAGAGAGAGAGAGAGAGAAACACAAAAAAACAAACAAACACAGACAGACAAACAGAAAGACACAGAAACACAAAGACAAAAGAGAGAAAACACACACACACACACACACACACACACACACACACACACACACACACACACACACACACACACACACACACACACACACACACACAAAGATAAACAGACTTAGCGCTTTTACTAATAAGAGATGATATTTCTTCCCCACTCACAACATGTCACCCTTTGCTTTTAGTTTCCCCTCTCCCCTCTCGCCCCTTCGCTCCCTCCCTGCCGCGCCTCGCACCCTCCCTTCATCCCAACACACTTTAAGCTTATTTCTTTTATCAGGGCACAAGGCGACGCTCCAGGGCACCTAAATATAAAACAAAACAAATAAACAAAAGGCTCGCTATGTGCTGTCTCATATGAGGGAAGGAAAAGTAAGATGCATCATTTTACCTCTCTTTCTTTTCCCTCTGGTGTCGTAGCTCTCTCTCTCTCTCTCTCTCTCTCTCTCTCTCTCTCTCTCTCTCTCTCGAAAAGCAAGGTAAAAAGAGGTAAAATAATCAAAATGCATTAATGATTATGGAAAAAATGATAAAATAATAATAATAATAGTAACAATAATAACAATGAACTATGACAACTACTACTATTTCTACTACTGTTATCATCATCACCATTATTTCTATCACACTCGTTATTGTTGTTATTGTTGTTGGTGCTATCGTTATCACAGTTGCGCCCTTATTAGCACCTGTGTTATCGGCAGTGTTCATTTCCGTGCGCATTTGTTTATTCATTTATTTATTCTGCGCACCCTCACTTCTATATCTTGCAGCGAGCCAACACCAGCCTTCCATTATTTACTAAACTGTCAACAACCCACGGCCCCTCACTCCCCTCTTCCTCCCCTCTCTCCCCATCCCTCTTCCTCCCCTCACTTCGCCACCTCCCCTTTTTCCTCTCTCTTTTGCTTCTCTCACTTCATGACCTCTTCTTCCCTCTATCCCTCACCACAAACCTCCCTCTTCTTTCCCCTTATTTCCTCCCCTCCCCTCTCCCCCCAGTCATATTTTTTTTTCCCATCTCTATCAGTT
>NC_087179.1:17069379-17076879 GCF_035594125.1 Scylla paramamosain | reverse complement strand
CCCTCCTCTCACCCACAAATTCCTGCTGAGGATGTAACAGAGTAATAAGCCACGTATTAGGCAGTGCTACAAACCCTCTCCCTCTCTCCCTCTCCCTCTCCCTCTCTCCCGCTCTCCCTCGCTCTCACTCGCGTAACACAAACGCCTCGGAAAAGGTTGGTACGCGAGGGAAATTATATTAAAAGAAAAAATACACTGGCTGGCAACTCTCTCTCTCTCTCTCTCTCTCTCTCTCTCTCTCTCTCTCTCTCTCTCTCTCTCTCTCTCTCTCTCTCTCTCTTTCCGCAGCCTCCAGTTTCCTCCTCTCCTCTCTCCCTTTCCCTCTCCCTCTCTCCCTCAGGACATAATTGAATTGGCGGGAAGCACATGAAAGAAAGTTAGCAATTAGCGGCGATTCTGGTTGGCATACACGATCCTTGGGCTTAGAAATGACTCCGGCGAGAGAGAGAGAGAGAGAGAGAGAGAGAGAGAGAGAGAGAGAGAGAGAGAGAGAGAGAGAGAGAGAGAGAGAGAGAGAGCTTGATTCGACGTGCTGGTGCAAAATTAAGAAAATAAAGTGAGAGAAACGTACGTACCTCCTGAGAGAGAGAGAGAGAGAAAGAGAGAGAGAGAGAGGGGTAGTGTGGCTGCTTGGCTGAATCGCTGTCTGGCTGGCTGGCTGGCTGGCTGGCTGGCTGATTGGCTAGCTAGGGATGGTGGTGGTGGTAGTGGTAGTGGTGATGGTGGTGGTGATGGTGATGATGGTGGTGGTGGTGGTGGTGGTGGTGAGGAGTAATTGATACAATCTTACTATTACCAATTCACTCTGCTAACGTCATCACCTCCTCTCTCACACCCCGTCTTCTTTCTCTCTCTCTCTCTCTCTCTCTCTCTCTCTCTCTCTCTCTCTCTCTCTCTCTCTCTCTCTCTCTCTCTCTCTCTCTCTCTCTCGTCTTGCCCTTCCTGTCCTCACCCTCCTCCTCCTTCTCTTTCTCCTTCCCTTCTCTTCTCTTCTTCCTCTTCACTCCTCTGTTCCGTCTCAACTTGCTTCTCTTCACTGTTATAATTGCGTTGCCCTTGCTTTGTTTGTTTGTTTGTTTGTTTGTTTGTTTGTTTGTTTGTTTGTTTGTCTGGGTGTCTGGTTAGCTGGGTTGGCTTTGTTGGTGTCTGTTTCTCTCTCTCTCTCTCTCTCTCTCTCTCTCTCTCTCTCTCTCTCTCTCTCTCTCTCTCTCTCTCTCTCTCTCTCTCTCTCTCAATACTCCATCCAGATTGCGTTCCTCTCTAACTATATTGTCTTAATTTCATATGTTGACTCTCTCTCTCTCTCTCTCTCTCTCTCTCTCTCTCTCTCTCTCTCTCTCTCTCTCTCTCTCTCTCTTTAGATCAAATAACACAGCCTCTTAAGGGCCAGTAAATCTGCTGCTGCTTGTTCCCTTAATTCTTCCCCCTCCTTTTCACCTCCTCCTCCTCCTCCTTTCCTTCCTTCCTTCCTTCCTTCCTGTCCCCTCATCTGCAGACTGTTATTCTCCCCTTCCATTATCCTAAGTTTCCCTTTCCTAATGTTTCCCCTTATCTTGTGAAGTACTGTTTATTTCCTCCTTCATCCTTTTCTTTCGTCTTTTTTTTTCCCTCCTCTTAGCTTTCTTTGTTCTCCTAAGTTTTTTTTTTTACAGTTTCCTCATACTTCCCTCATTTAGCGAAAGTTTTCTCCTTGTTCTCTAATTATTCCAGTCTCTTCCATTTTCTCCCCTCATCTCCTTAAGTGGTCTTTCTTCTCTTGCTCCTCCTCCTCCTCCTCCTCCTCCTTCTCCTTCTCCTCTTCTTCTTCCTCCTCCTCCTCCTCTCATGTTTTTTAATAGTTGGCCTCCTCCTCCTCCTCTTCTTCTCATCTTGCTAATCTTTTCATCCTCATTTTCCTCTCTCTCTCTCTCTCTCTCTCTCTCTCTCTCTCTCTCTCTCTCTCTCTCTCTCTCTCTCTCTCTCTCTAAGTCTTTCCCTGTTCTTCTTTCATTACCTTCCCAAACTTTCCTCTCACTTCACCGCTATAACACACACACACACACACACACACACACACACACACACACAGAAACGCACACACTTTTCTGCTCTCCCCTCACGCCCACATACTTCCCTCTCACTTCCCTCACTCTCTCCCCTCACCTTCTTAAGCCTCCCTGACGCTCCCCTCTTCCTCTAACACAACCGTATTGCAATCTACCATCAACTGATCCACGCTACCTCCCTCCCTCAGGCCCTTCACGCTTTCCCCCCTTCGTCCTTCCTTCCTTCCTGCTATCCTGCTTTCCTGCCCGCCTTCTCTCTGTACTCGTCCTCTTGATACCTTCTTTCTTTATTCGCTATTTTAATGTTCCTTTCGTATTTAAAAGCCTGTGCTGATTCAGTGTTGCATAGTTTGATTATTATTACGTATTTGAGATTGTATTAGGTGATGTACTGTGTTAAATCTGGTGCGTGTGTGAAAGGTGAGATGTGCTGTCGTATGTGTGGTCAGGGAACGGTTTAATAGCTGGGTGTGTGACAGTAAGAGAGAGATGGGTGTAAGGAGGGAAGGAGGGAAGGAGAGGATGTATGTTGGTAGGGTTACTTCAAGGTGTTTTTGGTTGTGTTAACTAGTGAATGTTGTATGTAGTAGTGGTGGTAGTGGTGGTAGTAATAACAATAACAGTAATGATAGCAATACCACCACCACCACCACCACCACCACCAACAACAACAACAACAAGACCCACGTTACATACAAACACACTTTTCACTTCACTTCTGGCTATCGAATGACGAGACACACACACAAGCGCACATCAAAGAAAACGAGGGTCGTGGGGGAACAAAACACATCACCACACTACATAATTGAGCGCGCGAGGAAAGATTAACGAGATGAAACATGTTCTCTCTGCGTCAGGGTTGGATTAGGCGCTATAAAATATGAGACCTTTCCTTGTCATATACACTCGACCTGATCAACCCCGCAACACTTGGTAGGGTTACGTTACGCTAGGTTACGTTAGGTTAGGTTAGGTTAGGTTAGGTTACGTTAGGTTAGGTTAGGTTAGGTTAGGTTAGGTTACATTAGGTTAGGTTAGGTTAGGTTAGGTTAGGTTAGGTTACATTAGGTTAGGTTAAGTTAGGTTAGGTTAGGTTAGGTTACGTTAGGTTAGGTTAGGTTAGGTTACGTTAGGTTAGGTTAGGTTAGGTTACGTTAGGTTAGGTTAGGTTAGGTTACGTTAGGTTAGGTTAGGTTAGGTTACGTTACATTAGGTTACGTTAGGTTAGGTTAGGTTAGGTTACGTTAGGTTAGGTTAGGTTAGGTTACGTTAGGTTAGGTTAGGTTAGGTTACGTTACATTAGGTTACGTTAGGTTAGGTTAGATGGGTAAGATAAATCATTTGAAAGTACTAAGGAAAAACTGGCTTGTGGTGAATAAACGAAAAATAAAGAGAGAGAAAAAGATAAGAATAAGAAAGATGAAGGGAAGTGAAAGTATTTAGGGAAAACTGCAACAAATGAAATAGCATGAACAGCCTCGTAAGGGCACCAACAAGTCTGCTGCTGCTCGTTCTTCCTTTGTGTTCTTATGTGCATCAGTTCGGTCGCATTTTTTTCCAACGCTTTCCTTTCTCATTATTATTATTATTATTACTATTACTATTATTATTATTATTATTATTATTATTATTATTATTATTATCATTATTCCTATATTTCTTTTTATCTTCTTTAATTTCCCTAATACTCCTTTGATCATATTACAATTTCCCACTTTATTTCCTCAGTTAGCGTTATGACATTCCAATTTCCAGCACTGATTAATATTATTTTCTTTCCCCTTTTCTTCTTTTTCTTCACCTTTCTTTCATTAATTTCCTGGTACACACCTTTGAGACAGCGGCACTTTTCCAAAACCTATCCTTCCTCCCTTCCTCTCCTTACTTCCTTCCCTCACACTCCCCTCCGTCACACTCCCCTTCTCAATCCCTGACAGTTTTTTTTTTTTCTCCCTCCATGCTAATCCTCCCTGCACTCCCTCACTCACTCACTCACTCACTCACGCACACACGCACTCAGTCCACGTCATCACAGCTTAGCCAATAAAACAGACTTGCGTTTCTTCTTTTTCTTCCTTCCCCTCACACGTGCTCCCTCTCCCTCTCTCTCTCTCTCCCCTTAGTCTTAATACTATTTTTGTGGGCTCTCTTTTGCACTCCCTAATCCCCTCTTAAGACCTCTTGATGCCGATAACCCACGCCCCCTCACTCCCCTCTGATTCTGCACACTTATCGTCCCACGCTGAAGGGTTTAACTTAATTACTTCTGACGGGCGACGGGAAAATGCGAGGATTGCGAAAAATTATCCTTATGACAAACACGAGATGCGAGGAAAAGCTGCAGAGAGGATGAAGAAATGGTGAAGAGTATGGGTATGTTAGTGGTGGTGGTGGTGGTGGTGGTGGTGGTTGTGATATGGTCAGGCAGTTAGGTGGGTAAACAGTTAGACACTCAGACAGTTTAATCATTGGACAGGTAATCAGACAGGTAGTAAGATAACTGACTGACAGATAGATGCATAAATAGACTGACAGCTCTCTCTCTCTCTCTCTCTCTCTCTCTCTCTCTCTCTCTCTCTCTCTCTCTCTCTCTCTCTTACCTGTCCGTTGGCTAGCTTCTCAAGGACAGATACCACACACAATATCCCCGTCACACACACACGCACACACACACGCACACACATACACACACACACTATTGCCCGCCTCCCTCCCCCTCCACACACACACACATACATACACACACACATACTTTCCTCAGTAATTAATTCCACGTATCTGAGCGGTCCAAACGTTACCTGGTTAAGTGACGCCCACAACAAGGCAAGTATAATTAGCACACCTGCCACACCGACCTACGAGACTCATCCGCGCACAGGTAAAAGGTAAGAGAAGGGTAGAAGCGAAGGTGGTTAAGTTAGACAGGTGAGAGAAAGGTAGAAATTAAGGCAAGGTATATTAAAAAGGTAAGAGAAACAAAGAAAATAATACGAAGAGAATGAAGACCGCTCCCCCTACCCCATAAACACATCTAAACACATCCCAGCTTCATAATATTCCTTTCCTTTTACTGCAGCCGTCTCTCGCTCACAGCACGAGGACTCAAACTCAAGGCTGCGGAACGATACACCTCCATCCGCTCCTCTCCAGCCCATATCTTTAAGTATCATAGCAACGCCCTTCATTTCCTCTACTCGATCTAACATAAAAAGTAAAGGGCAGATTTTTTTCTTCCTTTCATCCGTAGCAAACAAACAAACGAACGAACGAATTTCTTCCCCGTTCTCTCCTCCTTACAATTTGAGAGAGTGGAGGAGGGAGAGAGAGAGAGAGAGAGAGAGAGAGAGAGAGAGAGAGAGAGAGAGAGAGAGAGAGAGAGAGAGAGAGAGAGAGTTAGTAAGACAGAAGGAGAAACTAAGGGCAAGAAAAACCCAACGCGCGCACACACACACACACACACACACACACACACACACACACACACACACACACACACACACACACACACACAAAACTCTCTACCCTTTATCTCCTACATCCGCACTTTTACACACAGCAGGATCCCTTTTCCTTTATTTTCCCTCTTTTCCCTCTTTCTTTTCCCTCATCCCTAAACACTATCTTCTTTTCCCTCCTCCTTAAGCTTTCCTTCCCCTCTTCCTCCTGCCTTTCCCTCCTCTCTTAATCCCTCCCCTGTTTCCCTCCTCCATTATCACTCCCTTCTCCTTTTCCCTCCATCCTTACCACCCTCCCCCTCTAGGCACTCCTGACGGGGACTCACCTGTAACGATGATCCTGGCGGGGCTCTGGGACAGGTGGGAGGCGCCCGTCAGTTTGTGCAGCACGCGGCACCGGAACCTGGAGCGGCCATCAGCTGGGGCGACTCTCAGCACGTGTAGGTCGCCAGATTCAGTCATATGGTACTTCCCGTCTGAGAGAGAGAGAGAGGGGGGGGAGGATGAGTGCGTGTGGGTGTTGTGAGTTCATGATTCTACTTCGAGTTCTGAAAGTCTGTCAGATTCATATTCGGATGGCTACTTAAATTGCGTTGTACTTGTAAGCTGTGGTCAATAAACTTATCTATTTATCTATGCATGTGTGTGGAGCAGAGATGGATGGAGAATGGGGAAAAGCCGAGGAAATGTGGAATAAGATAAAAGGAAACAGGAGATAGACAGAATACAACGGAATACAAAGGAAAAAAGACAGAAAAAACAGCAACAGCCATGCAGGACCTACCAAGGGCTGCCTGATTGACTACACTGCCACTGCTGACGCTGCGAGTGAGAGGATGGGGTGATGAAGTAGAGGAGGATGAGAAACGGGAGGAACGGAGATAACAGTTGGAGGAAATAAGGGAGAGAGAGGGAAGGGTGATGAAGTAGAGGAAAATGAGGAACTTGGAGGAGAGGCTAGAGTAGGAGAAAAATTGGGGAGGAAAGGAGATGAGGAAAGGAGAAAAGTAAGAAGGAAACTAGGATAAAGAAGATTGGTGCTTTGAGTGAGTGAGAGTGAATGAGTGAGTGCATTAAAAGACGAGAGAGAGAGAGAGAGAGAGAGAGAGAGAGAGAGAGAGAGAGAGAGAGAGAGAGAGAGAGAGGAACGAAGATGAGAAAAGCAGAATAAAAGGAAAAAAAATAAGAAAAAAGGAAAAAAATAGATACTTTTAGTGAGTGAACTGGAAAATAAATGAAAACAAAAAAAAAAGAACCGATATATTTATTTAACATTGTATACACACGACGGAAGAGAGAGAGAGAGAGAGAGAGAGAGAGAGAGAGAGAGAGAGAGAGAGAGAGAGAGAGAGAGAGAGAGAGAGAGAGAGATCAGGAAAGGCAGGCACAGCAGAAGGGAACTGGAGAGAGAAAGGGAAGTGTAAATGAGTCACTGGATGTTTAACGGAGGAGGAGGAGGAGGAGGAGGAGGAGGAGGAGGAGGAGGAGGAAGGAAGGAAGGAAGGATGACAGAAGTGAGAACAGAGTCAGAGGAAGATAATTATGTGAGATTCAGGGGAGAGGAGGGAGAGTATATTATGAGAAATGGTGAGAGAGAGAGAGAGAGAGAGAGAGAGAGAGAGAGAGAGAGAGAGAGAGAGAGAGAGAGAGAGAGAGAGAGAGAGAGAGAGAGAGAGAGAGAGAGGGGGTGAAGTGATGGAAATATTAATCCTTACTAGAACACACACACACACACACACACACACACACACACACACACACACACACACATACCTCTTCCTACGCCCACGCACAGTACGAGTACAAACCGTGAAAGGCAAACAAGTAAACAAACAAACAAACACACGCAAACACAAACAAATACAAATCTGGCACAACACGCTGACACAAAACAACAACAACAACAACAACAACAACAACAAAAACAGCAACGGATGTAACAAAGGCCGGCCAGGTTAGGTAGCTTCTGGTTCTGCACACACACACACACACACACA
>NC_087179.1:17061879-17064379 GCF_035594125.1 Scylla paramamosain | reverse complement strand
TGTGTGTGTGTGTGTGTGTGTGTGTGTGTGTGTAATAATAAAATAATAATAATAATAAACGGTTTATTATTTAGGCAGTTGACAAACTGAAAATGTACATAGGGGATGGGGAAAAGCTTAACAGTAATCCTAACGGTAAGACTAATCTAGGAGGGAAATACTATTGATTGATGGCTCGCACCATGGTGGGAATCGCACTGAGTCTGTACCGGTCCGTGCGCGGCGCCTTCAGGGGCGTTATTTTGTTGTGGTGTCTGGTGGCACGGACAGGGCGAGGCGCGTCGGGCGGCAGCATGTCTCTGAGACGCGGATGATGCAGTAGTCCCTTCCCAAACTTCTCCAGAGCCTCTCGGTGCCTGGTGGATATTCTGGACAGACTCAGGGTGGTCAGGGCTTCTTCATAGGTGGTGTATGCAGGGCCAAGGATGACCCTGCACGCCCTTTTCTGCACACTCTCTAGCTGTAGCTGTTGAGTGTGTGTGAGGGAGGAGGACCACGCTGGGGAGGCGTACATGAGTTTGGGGAGGATGAAGGTGAGGTACACCCCCCTTAACTCATCTGTCGGCGTCCCCAGCGACCTGAGTCTGCGCAGCATGTACAGCCTGTAGGTAGCTGATCTCACGGTGCTGGCGACATGCTGCTTCCAGGTCAGCTGGTCGTCCACCGTGACTCCGAGAAGCTTGGCACATTGGACCACCTGGAGGGGGTGAGGGCCCACTGTGAGCCGGGGAGGGGGCACTGGTACAGAGGAGGTACAGAAATGCATCACCACAGTTTTGCTGTGGTTGATGGTCATCCTGCTCTCCTCTGTCCACGTCTGCAGTCGCTCCAGAATTGCTTGCAGTGGCGAGTAGTCCGGGTTCTTGTTGGAAACTGGGACGCCCACGGTGCAGTCGTCCACATACTTCCAGCGATGGGGGGTGTCGGTGAGGGCGTCGTTGATGAGGAGGAGGAAGCATAGAGGACCCATCTTGGTCCCCTGGGGGACTCCACATGTCAGCTGTTGGAAATTAGAGACAGAGCCCTGATAGCGAACGGCCTGACGTCTCCCTGTGAGGAAGTCGGCTAGCCACGCTATCAGATTAGGAGGGAGACCCAGACTTACTGCCTTGCTGATGACAACAGTGTGATCAACTAGATCAAAGGCTTTTTTGAAGTCGACAAAAGCAACAGCTAGAGAGGTGTTTCGCTTGTCCAGGTGGCTGTGGATGAATTCAAGGAAGCTGGTCAGGTAATGTGAGGTGGAGGTGGCTTTAATATTTCCGAATTGTCTGATATCCACGGTGTTACAAATTTTGGTGTATGCCCAGTCATATACAAAATCTTCACAAATAAGGCTAGGGATGGGGGTGATAGAGACTGGCCTGAGGTCATTGAGTGACTGAGGACTGGAAGTTTTGGGGATGGGGAGTGACATAAGATGTCTTCCAGTCCGCGGGGCAAGAGTGTTGGGAGAGTGAGGCGTTTATTATGGAGCATAGCGGTGTTGCTAGCTCTACAGCAAATTCCTTGTAAATTTTTATAGGAAGGTCAGTGGGTGTGGTGGATCTTGGTTTAAATTTAAGTATTCTCTTAAAAACATCCATCGCCTGGACAGTGTGTGGAGGGGAGGGAGCGGGCAGATAGGCAGGAAGCGGAGTGGTGTGGAGGGGAGGAAAGGTTTGACAGATAGCAGCAAAGTGATCGTTCATCTCCTGAGCCGCGAGATTAGCAGGAAGGTGTGAGGTGCAAGGAAGGGATGAAGTGTGCTTTTGTAAGCCACACAAAGCTTTGATCTTAGCGTACCACTGTCTGTTGTTGGTCAGCTTGAGGTGGTGTATCTTGTCTGGGTAATAGCTTGCCTTTGCATTCTTAATCTCCCTGATTACTCTGTTTCTTAGTTTCCTGTAAAGGACCGGGCAGGAGTGGAACGCCCAGGTCCGCTGACGCATGAGTCTTTTAATGCGGGGCGTCATCCAGGGAGCATCAGACGGGTGCGTTGTGACGCTCTTGGCTGGGAAGTAGTGGTGGAAGGCAGCTGTAGTAGTGGCGACGTAGTTTTGCCATTTTAAGTGGACGTCCTCCTCATCCAGCACCTCGGTCCACGGGTGTTGTGTCACCCACTGCCCAAACTCCTCATGGCTGAGTCAGGCATGGGGCGGTGGGTCCTGGTGACAGCTGACCGGGGGGTCGAGGTGGTGGGTGTGGGTGACCACAGTATGGAGAGGTGGGTGCTCCGTCCCATGGGAGGCAGCGGCTTGGGTGGCGAGTACTGCTGGCCCAGGTCTGTGAGGATAAGGTCGAGGATGGCTTGCTGGTGGGTGGGGAAGTCCACGACCTGGGTGAGGTGTACAGGTGTAGGATATCGTTGATATCTAATCTGTTAAAGTCCCCACAGATGACCAGCTTGGCAGCAGGATACCTCACCCTCAGGGCATCAGCAGTGTTGATGATGTGAGCGGTGAGCAACTGTGCAGTGGCGGCTCGTGGGGGGTGGTACACGACGCAGACTATGATGGAG
>NC_087179.1:17051879-17054379 GCF_035594125.1 Scylla paramamosain | reverse complement strand
TCTTAGCCTTCTCTATGTTTTCTAACCTAACCTGACTTAACCTAACCTAACCTAACCTAACTTAACCTAACCTAACCTAACTTAACCTAACCTAACCTAACCTAACTTAACCTAACCTAACCTAACCTAGCCTAACCTAACCTAACCTAACCTAACTCTATGTTTTCTAACCTAACCTAACTTAACCTAACCTAACCTAACCTAACCTAACCTAACCTAACCTAACCTAACCTAACCTAACCTAACCTAACCTAACTCTATGTTTTCTAACCTAACCTAACTTAACCTAACCTAACCTAACCTAACCTAACCTAACCTAACCTAACTTAACCTAACCTAACCTAACCTAACCTAACCTGACTTAACCTAACCTAACCTAACCTAACCTAACCTAACCTAACTTAACCTAACCTAACCTAACTTAACCAAACCTAACCTAACCTAACCTAACCTGACTTAACCTAACCTAACCTAACCTAGCCTAACCTAACCAAACCTACCCTAACCTAACCTAACCTAACCTAACCTAACCTAACTTAACCTAATCTAACCTAACCTGACTTAACCTAACCTAACCTAACATAACATAACATAAACAAACCTAACCTAACCTAACCTAACCAAACCTAACCTAACCTAACCAAACCTAACCTAACCTAACCTAACCAAACCTAACCTAACCTAACCAAACCTATCCTAACCTAACCTAACTAAACCTATCCTAACTTAACCTAACCAAACCTATCCTAACCTAACCTAACCTAACCTAACCTAACCTGACTTAACCTAACCTAACCTAACCTAACCAAACCTATCCTAACCTAACCTAACCTAACCTAACCTAACCAAACATAACCTAACCTAACCTAACCAAACCAAACCTAACCTAACCTAACCTAACCTAACCAAACCAAACCTATCCTAACCTAACCTAACCTAACCAAACCTAACCTAACCTAACCAAACCTATCCTAACCTAACCTAACCAAACCTATCCTAACCTAACCAAACTTAACCTAACCTAACCTAACCTAACCTAACCTAACCTAACCAAACTTAACCTAACCTAACCTAACCTAACCTAACCTGACTTAACCTAACCTAACCTAACCTAACTTAACCTAACCTAACCTAACGTAACTAAAAACGCGTTGCTTTGTTGGTATTTCATCTAATTGTATCATAACCTTCACCCTTTTTCCTTCTTCCTTCTTCTTCCTCCTTCCCCTTCCTTTCCTTCTCCTCTCTTCCTCCTTCTCTCTCCTCTTTTTCTTTATCTTCTTTCTCCTTCTCCTCCTCCTCCTCCTCCTTCATCATCATCATTATCTGTAGTAATAAAAATACCCTCACTATCACACACACACACACACACACACACACACACACACACACACACACAAGTCACCATTGCACTACAGAGATGGTGAAGCAATGTGTGTAGGTAGGCAGGTTTTATAAAAGGACTGCCACGTGTCTGTTTATTGTCTTACTGCAGCTTCCCTTACGTTATTACAATTAGATCCTCCAAAGACTTAAATTAAATACAGTAAACATTTTTCATAGAGTTGAGCTTTGAGAGAGAGAGAAAGAGAGAGAGAGAGAGAGAAACAGAGAGACAGACAGGGAAGCACAACACAAAGGGAGACAGGAGGAGGTCGTTACTCTATCAAACCACCAACGGGGAGGAGGAGGAGGAGGGGGAGGAGGAGGAGGAGGAGGAGGAAGAAGAGGAGGGTAACCACGTCCCCAAACACCACCACTTGGATCCCTCAGCTCTCTATTATTAAAAACACAATTCCTATTAACACCAAGACAAAGGAAAACCCCTACCTCTCTCTCTCTCTCTCTCTCTCTCTCTCTCTCTCTCTCTCTCTCTCTCTCTCTCTCTCTCTCTCACCACCTGCGGCTCAATCTTGTCTCTCAATTAGCCACTAAATGAACAAGGCCTAGCGGAGTGTTCTTCAATAACCCTCGTGAAGAACATCCACCGTCAATACACCCCATTCTATTTGCCCCTTGCACCTCCACCCCCCTTCTGAGGCGCCCCCTGCTGTGAAGGAGGTGGGGAAGTGAGTCTGGGGTGTGTTGTGGAGGAGAGAGAGAGAGAGAGAGAGAGAGAGAGAGAGAGAGAGAGAGAGAACATCACATCCAATGCAGACCAACACCCACCACACATTAACCAAACCCACCTAAACTCACAAAGACCTGTTCTATCTCCTACGCATGAACGGCGCGACCTACTGAACAGGGACGCTCCTTACTGAACACAGGGGAGCTTCAACACGCGCGGGCTGGACAAGAAATACTGTGTTAGAGCCTCGTGAGGATTTAACGGAGACGGGCACTGGTTCTCAAATAGACTGGTGGGTGAATGAAGGTTGTAGACTCAGTGATCAGGTTGTTAGTGCTGAGTTGTTAGGGGTTTTGGAAAGATTAGATTATAAAACTAGGTGACTGGTGGATGTAGGTGGGATGCGTAGTAAAGGATTGATAGTTACGA
>NC_087179.1:17029379-17031879 GCF_035594125.1 Scylla paramamosain | reverse complement strand
ACAGTCACGGTTGTCCCCTCTTGTCCTCCTTTCTTCTTTTATTTTTCCCCCTCAATTCTCACCGTCTCACACACACGCACACACACTGTCCTCTTTCCTCTCTTTCTCTTTCCCGTCCTTTTCTTCTCCTTTCCTTCCTTCTTTCCGTTCTTAGTTGGTCCGGTTTTTTTTTGGGAGATAGGAGAGAGAAGTGTGTGAAATTAAGCCACCAAAAAACCACGCGAGTTTCTTTAATTAGGGGCGTGAAAGTTGATTCCAAAACATCACCCACCAATTTGCGCCATTTGGAAAGTTTAGTTCAGTTCTTCCATTTCTTTCAGTTTTCTTGTTTCATGTCTTTAAGTTCTCTCTCAGTGTGACTTTCCCACGATCTGTCTGTTTCGTGTTTCTTTTTTTCTCTCTCTCTCTTTCTATCTCGCAGCCTTTCCTTGTAAAGTTTCCCGCACCTTATTCACAATGCACCTTTGTCATTTACGAACAAGTCACAGTATCAGCACTTGGACTGTGTGTGAGAGAGAGTGAGTGAGTAACAAGTTCAAAATTCAGGCAAGAGTGCGAAGGTTGAGCGGCTGACTGGCAGAGTGAGGCGCGGTGAGGGAGCGTGTGCAGGAGCCAGTATTGCCAGGCGTCCTCCCTCACTGGTGTCAAGCCGCGGACTGACCTGCAGCTCTTGGGGATCGTGACCGGGGCTTACTATACCTCTATAGCCCAGCCGCCCCTCTACCAGCCCGCCCGCCAGCCCATCTCTCTCCCTCTCCCTCTCTCCCCCGCCACGCCACGCAGCCACCCAAGCTCTCACGGTTTCTTTTGCCAAATTTTTCTTGCTTACTTGGTGCATAGATCTCTCTCTCTCTCTCTCTCTCTCTCTCTCTCTCTCTCTCTCTCTCTCTCTCTCTCTCTGGTACTCATTATTACCTCGTAGATCTGTTTGGTGATCACAGTAAATTAAAACAATGATAAAATACAGCACTAGGCAATGGAGAGAGTAAAGGACTGAAAAATGTTAGACTCGTACTCACTTCCCACGGTCTCAGGTGTGTGGGCCCCGGGAGACGCGTGGAAGGCAGGTGGGAAGCAAGGCGCCAGGTGGGGACTCGTCTGCAAGGAGAGGGAAAAGTGTTGTCAGGGCTTTAGATAGTATGGTTTAAACATATTGTGACACTGTTGTTGTTGTTGTTGTTGTTGTTGTTGTTGTTGTTGTTGTTTCATTATCTGGGGGCAGCCGTGGTAACCTATTATCCCTCCTGTTATTATCACTATTATCATCTCTTCCTCATTCGCCTAAACTAACCTTAACTCTTACTGCTTCTATCACCACCACCATCTCCTCTTCACCATTCACACTAAGCTAACCTAACGTAACCTAACCCAACCTCACCTACCCGAACTTAACGCCTCGCTCTCTTTCACCACCACCATCTCATCTCCCCCAATTTGGCTCTCTTAATTCAAGCTAACCTAACACAACATAATACCTTCTCGTAAACTTTCCCTTCACCAGATCCTTCTACCTCTCACTGCCACCATCTCCTGTTCCCTATCTGCCTTTCATACAGCGCCCCCAGCATCCCATCTCATCCCA
The DNA here is from genome assembly GCF_035594125.1 of Scylla paramamosain. Taxonomy (NCBI): domain Eukaryota; kingdom Metazoa; phylum Arthropoda; class Malacostraca; order Decapoda; family Portunidae; genus Scylla; species Scylla paramamosain. Next base: position 17,030,297 of record NC_087179.1, on the reverse strand, counting down.
TCCCAGTTCACCATCTTTATCTTCACATTCTATCCAATATAACAGCTTCTCCTCCTCTCCCCTCCCCCTGAAGCTTTTACCTCTTTCCTCTCCACCAAGCCAACAGATATTTTCTCTCCTCTCTCCGCGCCACGTGCAGCCTTAATCCCCATGCTGCCTGTTGCCTCCCCATCCACACTAACTGAACATATCCAGAACTGAACCAATGAAAACTTACATAGCAGAGCCTTAATCAAACCTAACCTAACATAGAATAAAATATCCTAAGCTAACATAAACTAACATGATAAAATTTTAATCAACTTAACCCAACATAACTAAACCTAACCTATCCTAACACAACCTAAGCTAACATAACCTAGCTTATCCTAACCTAACCTAACCTAACCTAACCTAACATAACCTAATCTAACCTAACGTAACCTAACCTAACCTAACCTAACCTAATCTATCCTAACACAACCTAATCTAACATAACCTAGCTTATCCTAACTTAACCTAACTTAACCTAACCTAACCTAACGTAACCTAACCTAACCTAACCTAACCTAACCTAACCTAACCTAACGTAACTTAACCTAACCTAACCTAACCTAACCTAACATAACTTAACCTAACCTAACCTAACCTAACCTAACGTAACGTAACCTAACCTAACCTAACCAAACCTAACCTAACCTAACCTAACCTAACGTAACCTAATCTAACCTAATCTAACCTATCCTAACACAACCTAATCTAACATAACCTAGCTTATCCTAACTTAACCTAACTTAACCTAACCTAACCTAACGTAACCTAACCTAACCCTAACTAACCTAACCTAACCTAACGTAACTTAACCTAACCTAACCTAACCTAACCTAACATAACTTAACCTAACCTAACCTAACCAAACCTAACCTAACCTAACGTAAC
>NC_087179.1:17021879-17024379 GCF_035594125.1 Scylla paramamosain | reverse complement strand
GAGGGAGGGCTAGAGGTGGTGGTGGTGGTAGTGGTGTTGGTGGTGGCTGTGTCGTGGGTGGCGGAACAAGACAATACGTGATGTTTTGTTGCTGAGTCTTTTATTGGTTGACGGCTCGGAGTGGTGTCAGGGGCGGCGCTTCCCTTGTAGATGGTGCTCTTTTATATCTTTTTGACCTGCCTGGGACGGTGCGAGGGGGTTGGGGAGGGGGAGACTGGATGTGCTGAGATGGAAGGTGGGAGGGGGGAGAGGAGAGCGAGGGAAAAAGGAGGAAAGATACAGACTTACGATATACAGGAAAGTGAAGGAAAAGAAAGACAGGTAGAAGAGGAAGGGAAGGAGGAGAGAGAAGGAATAGAGAGAAGGGAGGAAAAGAAGCGAGGGAGGATGAGGGGAAGAAGGAGAAGAAGAAAGAGAGGAAGGAGAGGAAGGGAGGGAAGGAGAGAGAGGAGGAACAGAGCGAAGGAAAGGAAAGAAGAAAGGGAGGATGAGGGAAGGAAGGAAGCAAGAGAAGGAATAAATAAAGGGAGGAAGAGAAGAAAGGGAGGAAAAGAGAAGGAAACGTGGAAAACAAAAGGTGGAAAGAAAGGAAGAAGAGAAGAGAAGAGAGAAGAGAAGGCGGTAAGACAGAAAAGGGGAAGGAGAGAAGGAAAATAAAGTGTAGAAATAAGGAAGAAGGGAAGAAGAGGAGAGGAAGGAGGAAAGAGGGGAAAGAGAAGAAGAAGAAGAAGAAGAAGAAGAAGAGGGGAGACAGTGGTAAAAGTAAGGAAGAATAGAAGAAGGGAAGAGGAGGAGGAGGAGGAGGAGGAGGATAAGGGAGCAAAGTGAGAAAAGAGGGAGGCATTACTGAGACCGGAGAGAGAGAGAGAGAGAGAGAGAGAGAGAGAGAGAGAGAGAGAGAGAGAGAGAGAGAGAGAGAGAGAGAGATACCGTTTATTGTTCCTCTTGTTGATCTCTCTCTCTCTCTCTCTCTCTCTCTCTCTCTCTCTCTCTCTCTCTCTCTCTCTCTCTCTCTCTACATGAACCACACAGTTGACACAAATATCCATGAAATAAAGAAGACCCAAAATAATAAAAATAATAATAATAATAATAATAATAATAATAATAATAATAATAATAATAATAATAATAATAATAATAATAATAAACTAGAGGAGGAGGAGGAGGAGGAGGAATACAAAGGAAGACAAACAGCAACAAACCGCAATAGAATCCATAATAACCTGCTTGTAGGAAAAAGAGGAAGAAGAAGAAGAAGAAGAGGAAGAGGAGGAGGAGGAAGAAAGAGGAAGAAGAGGACAATGAGAAGGGAAAAAAATATAAAGTTAGACCAAGGGAAAAAAAAAAAAAAAAAGACGGGGGGAAGGGAAATAACGATAGTCAAGAAGTTATTTCAAAGTCAGAGTTTCATATTTATTAATTATTTTCAGAAAGTGACAAATGTTTCAACTTGTGTCCGAGAGAGAGAGAGAGAGAGAGAGAGAGAGAGAGAGAGAGAGAGAGAGAGAGAGAGAGAGAGAGAGAGAAAGGGAGCGCAAAAGGGAAGAGCGTAAAGATGAAAGGATAGTAGGAATGGAAGAAAATGAGAGAGAGAGAGAGAGAGAGAGAGAGAGAGAGAGAGAGAGAGAGAGAGAGAGAGAGAGAGAGAGGATAAATCAATAAGGAAGAAGGAAGGAGAGAGAGAGAGAGAGAGAGAGAGAGAGAGAGAGAGAGAGAGAGAGAGAGAGAGAGAGAGAGAGGCAGGAAGGGGCGGTCGGGTATTCCTGAAATTAATCAAGCAAATGCGGGGAACCGAGAAGCTGGGACAAAAGTTTGGTACATGGCAGGGATGTTTGACTCTCTCTCTCTCTCTCTCTCTCTCTCTCTCTCTCTCTTAAGCTGACTGAAGTGTTAGACGAATACATTACACCATTCACCAATTACTCTATTTATTTATCCTTTCTTCCTTTCACCTCTTTCCTCCCTGTCTTTCTCACTTCCACCCATTCCTCATTTCTCATTCCCCCTCCCTCTCCCTCCCCCAGAGTGAGAGGTAAATCGCAATACAATCAGGTCTATTTATTTTACGTCTGACACACCGGAGTAAGATGCTGCCGGGAGAAGGAGGAAGTGTCGTACAAGTGTCAAAGGGATGATGGCTGGAAAAAAATTAAATAACGTATTGGTTTGGTAGAATTGGTTGGGCAGAATTGTAGAGGTGGTAAAGTGTTAATATTATTGTATATATGTGAGGTGATAGAGACGGACAGATGGGGAGATATATAGGTATACAAATATACTATTGTTGTTGTTGTTACTATCATACTTTTTAATATCACACTAACGAAGATAAATAAACAAATAATAATAACAATAAATAACAATAATAATAATAATAATAATAATAATAATAATAATAATAATAATAATAATAATAAACCATCCATACACAAACTTAAACCCTACCAATGACAAAACAAAACAAAACAAAACAAAAACACAAATAAATTACAATAAC
>NC_087179.1:16999379-17014379 GCF_035594125.1 Scylla paramamosain | reverse complement strand
ATCTATCCTCCTCTTTCTCTTCCTCCCCATTTCTTTACCCCCCCTTCCTTCTCGTCTTCACCTCTCACTTCCCCTTCCTGGTACTCCTTTTTCACCACCACCACCACTACCTCTACCTCCTCTACCTCCTCTTCCTCCTCTTCCTCCTCCTCCTCCTCCATTACCACCAATATTACTTTCTCTAATTAAAGTGACACAGGTTTTCATGGACTTTTTTTTTTTTACCGTTGCAGTGACATATTAAGAAGATTTCTACGTGATTAACAGGTAAAATACTCTTGAGAACCCACCTAATCTCTTTATGGTCTTTGAAAATAGTCGGGGTGGAATAAAACTGATTTGCAAGGGCGTCTTCTTTCGGTTCTTGTGACGGATTAACAATAAATAATAAATGATATTACAGACAGCTTTGAGAACCTGGTTGATCATCTTTGTGGGCTCTAAAGTTAGTCGGTAGTGAAGTAATATTGTTTTTAAGGGAATTTTTATGGTTCTAGTGGCATATCAACAAGATTTCTGCATTATTAACAGGAGAAACACCCTTGAGAACTTGGTTGGTCATCTTTGTGGGCTCTAAAGTTAGTCGGTAGTGAAGTAATATTGTTTTTAAGGGAAGTTTTATGGTTCTAGTGGCAGATTAACAAGATTTCTGCATTATTAACAGGAGAAACACCCTTGAGAACTTGGTTGGTCATCTTTGTAGGCTCTAAAATTAGTCGGTAGTGAAGTAATATTATTTTTAAGGGAATTTTTATGGTTCTAGTGGCAGATTAACAAGATTTCTGCATTATTAACAGGAGAAACACTCTTGAGAACTTGGTTGGTCATCTTTGTAGGCTCTAAAATTAGTCGGTAGTGAAGTATCATTGTTTTAAGGGAATTTTTATGGTTCTAGTGGCAGATTAACAAGATTTCTGCATTATTAACAGGAGAAACACTCTTGAGAACCTGGTTGGTCATCTTTGTAGACTCTAAAATTAGTCGGTAGTGAAGTAATATTGTTTTAAGGGAATTTTTATGGTTCTAGTGGCATATTAACAAGATTTCTGCATTATTAACAGGAGAAACACCCTTGAGAACTTGGTTGGTCATCTTTGTAGGCTCTAAAGTTAGTCGGTAGTGAAGTAATATTGTTTTTAAGGGAATTTTTATGGTTCTAGTGGCAGATTAACAAGATTTCTCCATTACTAACAGGAGAAACACCCTTGAGAAACCAAGCAGCAGTGTTTAGTTTACGGTGCGCATCGCTGTCATGCTAAGCGCTTTACATATTTCCATAGGTAGTCAGTGTTGCCAGATCACTGAAGCAGAAAAAAACTTAAGGCAATAAAAAATAAACCAAAAAAAGCCAAACACATTATAAAAAAAAGGCAAATTTTTCATTATTCTACTTTCAAATTTACGAAATATACGATAAGCACTGAAAACTGAGCTACAATGGACTACTGGCGTGGCGAGCTGCGCATACAAGTGTCACGTGCTTCGTCACTCCGCCTGGGCCCAAAAGAAAACGGAAACAGAATTCGCCAACTCGATTCCACTGTGAGAATACCCCACAGTGGAAAGTCCCTTGTATCGGTAGAGTACATGATAGACAACTAGGACTAAAAGGCCATTCAGCTCCCGACGTCTCATCTGAAATCTGACCTTTATCCAATGTACACAGACTAACTGGGATTGGTGGGTTGAGGAGTGCATGCAGAATGCTAACATGGCTGTATAGAAATGTTCCTGATGTAAAGAAGTGGTTGTGTTCATGACGTGCACCAAATACCTGTGTCCGTATTTTATAACTTATAGACTTTGGCTCAGCTGACATGGTGTTATTCTAGAGGCAGTGTCATAACAAGCTTATCGTTATCATTCCATACTCTTGACCATGGATGAATATAATTTGATTTTTTTTTTTTTTTCATATACAATTAATCAATGAGTCTTCACGGGCTTTGGGTCACTGCTCTAGACCATGTTTTTTTGTTGTTGTTGTTTTTGTCCACTCTACATAAATATAAACAACCAGAACGATCGCATTCGGATGATAGAAAACGATTTTACCAGTTTGACTCACCACAACACAACATACGGTATCTCTTTAGTCAGTAGCCTACCAACGTACTCCTAGATTATTCAAGAACATAAGTTGCTGTTAACAGGAAGCCTAAAATTACATCAGACACATCAAAAAAATAAATAAATAAATAAAAACTCACGCCAAAATTCAGCCGTGGACTTCGCTCTCCATCATCACTCAGTTGATTTGCCCCATTTTCTCTTATTGGTATTCAATAGCAATAAGAGAAAATGAAAAAAAAAATTTGGCTAACTATGGTAAGAAAAGAAAAATAAAGGAAAACGCGCACTCGACTTAACTCTTTTTTTTTTTTTTTTAATCTTTGGAGGCGGCGAATGAACATACTGTGGCCAAATGGAATATATTTAAATCACATATTCAAGAAAATACAAATAAAGCCAGATTTGATCATTCAAGTCAAACTAAATGCTTGAAAAAGCCAAAATTGAGGTTTTTGCCCTTAAAAGACCAATTTGGTAACTCTGCTTCTAGTCAGGGATAACATACAATATGCTAACCTATTACTTCAAGCATTCGTGCCTCTCTTCCCTCTTATCTTCTATTCACACCATGCGCCACACTACCTTCCTGTGTAGTTCGTAATACGTATTACTTTCATACAGACTGGTCAGGAATTGTGCTAACCTATTCTTCTACGCATTCCTGGCTTTTCCTCTTCTCTCCGATCCACAACCATATCTCCCTTCCTATGTAGCTCATAATACGTATTGTTATCATACTGACTATCTCCACATTTCCGGTCGGAGATATTATGTGCTAGCCTGTACTTTCATGCATCCCTACCTTTTATTTATCTATTTATCTACTTTTTTTCCCCACCTACCTTCCATTCACAGCATGCGCCAGACCAGCAGCCAATCAGGAACAGGGAAGTCAGTGCGGGGTTGAGCCAATGAGCGGCCTCCTGGGTGAGTCGTGTTTGTTTACGTCGGATCAGCTGACGGGCCCAGGCAAGGCCCAGGCAAGGCCCAGCTGACCCGTGGCTCGTCACTCGCACCTCACCACCTCCACCAATCAGGTATGTCACACTCATCAGAACTCAAAACAGGGGGAAAATAATAGAGGCATGGCTACTGGTGTCTAGGGATTTACGGTTTTCCTTTCCTTAAGCATGATGCAATTTTTCTCTTGACTAACGAAGCTCCAGACAAAACAACTGGTGAAGCTTCCTGGACGCTACAGTACGCGGCATTTGCGGTTTTCGTTTCCTTAAGCATGATGCAATTTTTTTCTTGACTAACGAAGCTCCAGACACAACAACTGGTAAAGCTTCTTGAACGCTACAGCACGCGGCATTTGGGAAAAATAATACAGGAAAAGCTGTTGGTGTTTCTCTTTCCTCCTGCTCCTAATGTAGTTTATTGCCGCCCCTCTCCAGGACAAGTTTGGGGACTGGTGGGAAAGCGGGGTTTTAGGAGGGGGGGAGTCCAAAATAAGCCAAATTAGGAAACATCAAAAGACTAAGGAGAAAATATCGCTTTTGGGGAAATATCTCAAAAAAGTAGGGTAATTGTCTAGAGTCCTTACCGGGCCTTATTACTGGTCTATTCACTTCAATTCTTTTACACATACCTTCACATGCACCTAAAACATCATTTTAAAGTGGGGGACAAATGCCCCCTTCCCTCTAGTCCAGCAAAATTGGGGACATGTGGGAAGGCGGGGTTTTTGGGTGGGGGAGACATAAATCAGCGAGCGATTTTCGGCCAGGTTAGGTTAGGTTAGGTTAGGTTAGGTTAGGTTAACCTAACCTAACCTAACCTAACCTAACCTGGCCGAAAATCGCTCGCTGATTTATGTCTCCCCCACCCAAAAACCCCGCCTTCCCACATGTCCCCAATTTTGCTGGACTAGAGGGAAGGGGGCATTTGTCCCCCACTTTAAAATGATGTTTTAGGTGCATGTGAAGGTATGTGTAAAAGAATTGAAGTGAATAGACCAGTAATAAGGCCCGGTAAGGACTCTAGACAATTACCAAAAGTAGTCAACAAATAGGAAATATCCAGCCCCTCCCCACACAACCTGCCATGCTATCCTCTTTTGCAGTCACTAACCTTTTGATTGGGGACTTGCTACACTGTCCTAACCAGTAAAATTACAGTTTAACACAATACATACTATCTTCTTTTTCTCCTTTTTTATCCTCAACAACCTTGGGGACCTGATGGGAAAGCAGGAAAGTGGGGAAAGTAGAATTATGACACTCACGGAAAAGTTTAAGGATGAGATGCCATATTTTGAAAAACTAGGGAACTTTCTATCTTTACCTAACTTTGCCTTGTTAGGCCAGTAAGGGATGAGGCTCTACTTGAAGTTACACGGGTTTTAAGATGTTTTTATGGTTCTAGTGACAGATTAACAAGATTTTTACATGATTAACAGAAGAAACACTTGAAAACCCAGCTAATCATCTCTGTGGGCTTTGAGAACAGTCATGGTGAGAGAGCAAAGTGTTTCTGAATACGAACCTCTGACAGGGAGTGCATTTGCTAATCTGTTGAGTCTGTGGACAAGTTAAGAATAAAACAATTTCTTGAGATTTATGTGAGAGTAGTGACATAACAGCTGCCTCCCCACAGGTGCACCGGTGGACACCAGTGCTGGCAACACCCACCCTGGATCACCTCCCTGTCACGGGTGAGAAAAGGTGGTCAGGAGCTACATTAAGCCAGACACACAACACCCTCATCATTATCACCACTTTAAATACCTCCACTCATACTCGTACTTGCATGCATGGACAGTTTAACCTAGTGCAGCCAATCTAGTCTCCAGCAGCTCCTCACACAAGCCTCTATCACTCAGGTCCCCTTCTTGTGTGTCTCTAAAACTCAATCACCTACATGTGTTCAGACTTGTTCCACCAGGTCACTCTGCATATTGTCACCACATCCAGTCATCTGAAAGCATCTACAACAGGGAAATAAAGTTTTAATTACCTACACAGTATAAAGGAATGCAAACACCCAGGTACTGTAAAGCTGAGCACATTGCCTGGGACTTTAAACTTAGGACACAGTGATAAAAATGTTGACTATTCATTGATGCTAACACTCTTGTAGATTAACCTTAAGAACATAATGCTCTGAACTAGCTTGCCTCCTTATCATGGGGATTTAAAGGTGTTAAAGAAACTAATATGAGGTGATAAAAGGTAATAACACTTACTATCCATCTAGCACTATACTCTTTTTAGTATTTATTATTTACTCATTTTTATTTCTACTTTAAACTCTTCATAATATACCATGTGATAATTTGTGACCTTTTTCTTTCTGCTTTTCTTCAGTGTAGGCAGCAGACAGGCTCTTTGCTTTATACAACATCCAGAAAACTTTGCCTTGCCTCAATTAAAACAGTCAGTCGGTAATCATTGACAGGGAAGCCACGCCGCCACCTCACGCTGCGCAACCCAAACACAGAGATGGTGCGTGTGAGGAGGTCGGCCTCGGAAAATGAGTGCCCTATTTGTATGGACCCGGCCAGGTTTGCCTTGGAGACCAACTGTGGCCATGTCTACTGTGGTGAGTATGGCTTGAGGGCATGCTAGGGTGAGGCATCAGTGGTTGTGAGACAGAACTGAAGAGAAGGAAGAGCGGCTGGTATAACTAGAAGTGGGGGAGAGGGAAAGACTGGTGAAGTTTTTAGTGAATGGTCAAAAGAGGACAGGAGGGAAAAAGACATCTATATTTTGCATTTGTGTGTAGAGCAAGGCAAATTTTATAGAAGGCATGGGTAATTGTTTTGAATGTTGCTGTGTTTAGATGAATAGTGAAAGATGATGGACGGTAGAATGAAGAAAAGTCATTGGTAGAATATGGGTGGGTACAGGTGGGTTGGTTTCCTAGCTTCCTTTCCCAGATCTGAAGTTCGGAATAACAGACAGAACATCACCAGAAACAGGGCTCACTTATGGGAAGACTAGTAAAAGATAATGGGTGATAGAAAAAAGAATTGTGATTGGTAGAATTTTGGTAGATCCAGATGAGTTGGTTTCCTAGTTTCTTTTCCCAGATCTGAAGTTTTAGAGAGACAGAACATCAACATAATCAGGGCTCAGTTATAGTACTTCCTAAACTATTTATTTATTTTATCTTAATATTTTTCTTACCTCTGAGAATTATCAAGTGTAATGCTTCTACCTGTATTCCCACACTTCCAGCGAGATGTATCATTCAAAACTGGCAGACCAACTTCACCACAACCCCCATGCTGTGTCCCTACTGCCGCCAGGAGGTAACGTGTGCAGTGCTGTGGCTATAGTTGTCCCTTAGGCTTATCTGACAGAGAGGTGAAGACTGAATTGAGTGACTGACTTTATTCATTTGGTGTGTAATGCTCAGTTTATTCTATTTGTTTACCTATCTTAAGGGGAAATGAAGACTGAAATGAGTAGTAGTAGTAGTAGTAGTAGTATATTCTCAACCAACTTCCATCCCACAAAACACACACACATACACACACTTATACCACCAACATAAACACCAGTAACAATAACACACATAACCTAACCAACCTCACTACTACAGCTGCCGCCCTCCCTCAGATCATCCTGCTGCTGCCGTGCTTCTCCGAGGGGGAGGTGATGGCAGCTGATGTGCCCACAGTGATGGAGCGGGAGAGGGTGGTGGCCCAGGTGCAGGAATATAACAGGATGTACTCGCAGCATCCCAGATCGGTGAGTGAGTTTGTCTTGTGTGAAGAGGATTCATCAGTGGAGCAATCTACCTGCAAGTATTGAGGTCACTGGTCAGCAGTGTCATTAAGATTGGGTGGATGTGTTTAGCCATTGTTTTTTGTGTAAAGGGGGCACTGGTCAAGGGCAACACAAGTGGAAAAGGTCCATTGATGTGCCAGTCCCAAAAGAAAGGTGAAAAGGTCATCGAAAATTGCAGGATAATTGTCTTGGAGCCTCCCTTCTGAAAGAGTTCAAGTCATAAGAAGGAGGAAATATAGAGATAGGCTGGAAATTTTTTTCCCCCCACTTTTTGTTGCTTTTGGCCAGTGCCTCTCTTGTATGAAAAACAAAAAAACAATAAATGCAAGTAACTGTCCTAACATATAGAACTGTCTGTCTGTGCCCCCAGTGGTACGGCCAGCTGCAGGACCTGCCCACCATCCTCCGCCACATTTGGGCCGAGCTCTTCACCTGGCGTGGGATACTGATGGCGTTCAAGCTGCGGGTGATCCTGTCAGTGGTGATGGCTGTCCTGTATGTGGTGAGCCCCATCGACATCATTCCTGAGGCCTTCCTGGGGCTGCTGGGTCTGGCCGACGATGTGGTGGTCATCATCATCATCCTCATTCAAGTCAGCATTGTCTACCGCACGGTGGTGGCCAACAGGGACTGGTAGCGAGGATGTGGTGGTGGTAGTGGGCTGTGTTCTCCTTCCTCTGTGTGTGTGAGTGTGTGTGTGTGTGTGTGTGTGTGTGTGTGTGTGTGTGTGTGTGTGTGTGCAGAGTAAGGAAGGTAGTGAAAATATGCTTTTCTCCTTTCTTCCCATTATCTAGATAGAGGAAATAATGTAGTGGAGATGATGGCAAGAAGCAAAAGCCTCACTCTTCTCAGCATCTGCCTCTCGTGTGTGGCTGTCAGCGAGGATTGCTTTACAATGGAAGTGTTTTAGATCACACTGGTTTGCTTTCTATTAACATTCATAGGCCCAGAGTATAGGGAGAGAGTAGACAGTGCCATGCTCACCTTAACACAATGCCTGTGGCCCTGTGAGGACTAGAGGCAACAGGAAAGAAGTATATCTGTATCTTCCAGTATTCTCCTTTAATCCTCAAAAATTGGAAGCAAGGGAACAGTCAAGTAGAATGATTAGTTGACATTTGAAATTCCCTTCTATAAGGAACACAACACTCAAAATACTCTCTTCAGATTTTCAGTAATCACTAAAATATAAGGAAGTTTAAAATATATGGGTGTTCTTTCTTCTTCAGTTTGTTAAAGATGATGCTCAGGACCTGCAATCTATGTCATTACTTATTGTTATTATTATTATTATTATTGTTATTATTATTATTATTATTGTTGTTTATTTTATTTTTTTATATCTTGTAGTTGCAGAGGACCTCATTAGTTTGAAATCTCTGTACAGTACATGCTCAGCTTATTGTTTTGGTCTGCATAACCCTTTGGGGGATTGTAGAGGAATTAGATCTGACATGATTCACATTATTGGCTTTGGCAGTTATGTAGGGAGTGGAAAACTGAAGGGAAGAACATTCATAACATTTTTTTTTCTTTTTTTATGTGTGGTAAAAATGTTCCTGACAGCGTGATGTGAGGCTTGCTGTACATGAGTGTTGGTGAGCGTTGTGTGATCGGCATGAACTCAGTAGTGCAGTAGAAGACAGCAGCAGGTGAAGGCTTGCTGTGCCGAGTGGCCAGTGCTTCACCGTGAGAAGTGAGTCTGGGAGGATTAGTATTTTGTGCAGTGATTTCATTGATATTACTGTAATCTGTTGGGATACCTTCTAGAAGTATTGGTGTGTGGTGTAGATGTAAGTGTGTGTACCTAGGAATGAAGCACTACAGTATACAACTCAGAAAGTTTTCCAAATCACTCATGATATATATTTGTGAAGATTTAAGTTAATTTGGAGCTCCTTTTTGGTTCTGAAACCAAAGGATGATAATGGCAATCATGTAAACATTTATTTTATGAGAAAAGCCATCATTAATAATTCAGTTTGGTGAAATTTGTACTGTACATAGTTATAATTTTAATGTTTTATTCAATTTCCTATGGAAAAGGAAGAAAAATCCAAAGCAAAACAAAAATATATTGTGTACATAGTCATATACAGTACTAGTATTGTACAGTGTGGGAGTATGTGCTGCAGTTCAGGCTACAGAAGAAGCAAAAAAGATTCAGCAGCTTGAGCCTGCAGCTGATCTGAATATGACTAAGCCTGTATTGGAGCACAGTGAATTTTGTATGTGGGTAGAGAGAATCTCTCTTGAATGGTGGCCACGCATGGCACCCCAGACATGAATATGACACGAGTGGCCACAGCCAGTGATCAGTCTTGGCACAGCTGTCCTGCATGTCTAGTGTGTCCTGACAAGCCAAGGAAAAACATCTGCAGAATTGAGCACCCAGTGAATTTCCTCCAGTGCCTCCAGAGTGGCAGGCACAGGCATGGCAAGGCAACACCTTGCCTTGTCCACATCACCACTTCCTTTTTATTTTAAATTAAATGCTGCAGCACTGACATAGTCTCATGCCTTTCACATTAATGAAATTTTAGTTTCTTTAGGTAACAAACAAAACGTTTAGAGCCGTAACATTTCAAAACCTCTTCATCTCAGCCTTGCAGTGCCTCGCCTTTGGCCGCACTGCCGCTGTGATGCCTTGCTGGTGTGAGTGTTGCCCTGAGGAGAAGAGGGTGAAGGGTACACTCTGTATAAATTTTGTATGTAACATGTTTTCTACTTGATAATCCAGGGCTCAGAACTGAAGAGGCACTGTGTCTGTGTGTGCATGTGTTTTTAGCTTTTAGCAGGTGTTTCAAAGATATCATACTTTTTAGCAGAAGAGTCATATCCATCAGAGATATATTTTTAGAGTATCATCATGGCTTATATTCTGCTCTTGTACATTTGATTCAGTAGACTCATATGTGCTGGTACATGCGTAGCAGACTTTTAGAAAATACGATACTTTTTTCACTAGTAATATTCACACATTATTTTTACACTCAACAAACTGCCGAGCACAAGATTGCGACCGAGGCTCAAGAGATGGAGTGCCTCGCTGTGCTGGAGGTGAAGGTGTCCAGAGAGACGTCCAGCAGGAAGGTGACGAGTCAGTGGCACGGCTGAAATAGATTCTCAAAAGGAAACTGTTGATGTAGGGTCTTGTGTATATGAATTACAAAGTAGGGTGCTGTACAGAGGGACTGTCCTGTCTCATGTTGAACTGCTGGAGTGAATGCTTCATGTGTGTTCATTGTCATCACCACAGCAGCCCACATGCAGGAGCTGTGGTGTCTGTTGGTGTGACAATTTGTATCTGATTTTAATGTTACACTTATCTCAAAATGTCAGGAAATGTGACTCAAGTTTTGGTATGATAAGATAATGGTGTTTTGACTGAATGTTTACCTTTGTGTGTGTTGTGGTGTGGTGTGGTGTGGTGCAGTAGTTGGCCTGGAGGGAGGGGCCACATGTCCTCACCTGACTGTTCTTAATGCATTCAAACAAAACTGAGTCAATTCTTCATTCTCTTCCAGCTGTTAACACACATCATATTTTCTCTGAAGCTGAACAATTTTGTCACATACGACTTTTAATATTCCACTGTTTAACACAATGTTGCCCTGTCTGTATGAATTAATAGTCTTACTTTCGAAAGACTTTTCTTGTGTAATTTTTGCTGTGCCTTCTTGATGATGTCAGTCTGTGGAGAACCACCGGTAGACTGAGAGGTGTATGTGTGTGCATGTGTGAAAGAGAGAGAGAGAGATCAGAGAGAAAAAGAGAGATAGGTGAGACTGCACAAAATAATGAAACAAGCACACTAGTCAGAATGTGGGAGCTTTCCTTAGGCCGTTAGGTTCACAGGGGACACAAACAGAGCCACACCTGATGAGACCCTTCCTTTCCTGCCTGTACCTTCCCGCCCCTACCTCCCTCAGTGCCTCTAGTTGTTGTTGTCTTGGCGAGGAGTGACCAAGGACATTCTGAACCATATTCTGACACACTCCACACCTCCACTACTTTCAAAAGGTTCTAGTTGATGCTTTGCAGGTTTTTAAGAGCGTTTTTGTGGTTCTAGTGACAGATTAACAAGATTTCTACATTATTAACAGTAGAAACACTCTTGAGAACCTGGCTTATCATCTCTGTGGCCTATGAAAATATTTGTGGTGAGAGAGAGATGAGTGTTTCTGAATACAGGTCTCTGTCTCTATCGGTCCTGCCAGTGTGTGTGTGTTCTTCCCATTAAAGCCACTCATTTACTGTTGTTTAGCTTGACTTGGGATTTTAATGTATTTTTAGCTTTGTGTTTTGGCTTTCAAGTGAGTTTGGTTTGTATCCTTGTGGCTTTTGTACTGCCATGAGTGAAGTGCACATTGACTTCATCTGTGAATAACCTGCTTTAATTTGCTGTAAAGTTGTGAGTTACTTAATGATGTTTAGTACTTCCTCATGACCTTTTAATTACAATGTGTTTATTTAATACTGTTGTTAACCTATTGACTATTTTGTAACCTGTTTTATAAGGCAATACTAAGCCATACTGAGACTTAAGCATAGATATACAAATAGACTGCAGGAAACTAGACCAGATGCACAAATTTATGAAGTATTTTGGTCCAGTTATACTGTGGAAGATGAGATTAAAGCTAACTGTTTGAATAAGACACAGCGGCCGTCAAGGTGTGTACTGCTGGCAAAACTCTTAACTTGGTATAAGCTTGAGTGACGAAAATGTAAAATTGTGTGTGTGTGTGTGTCAGTTTTTTTTTTATTTTTTATTTATTTATTTTATTTTTTATTTATTTATTTTTTTACCTGAAGATTAAAACTTTTCTATGGTGACAAAATAGTGCATCAATTTTCCGTTCCTTTTTCCGTGCATTTCTTATACCAGGTTAGCATTTCCCCAACAGGAATCAGTAATGACGAGCCATCCTCTAAAACCCTCGGCCGCAGAGCATCATGTATTATTGTATTGGAGATAATCAGTGTGTCATATTGTGCCTTTATGTTGAGGGCTGCAGCCAGTCAGTCAGTCAGTCAGTCCCCCCACTTGTTACCCGAAGGTGGGGCTGAGTGCTGAGTGTTAGCCTCCTCTCAGCCGCCACCAGCAATGCTACTGCTGCTCCTCGGCCCCCTCAATTTTGTCAAGGATAGTGATGAATAAAGCATCCTTTTGTAAGTGTCTGTCATTGTTCATCATGGAGTTTAAAGGTTGAGGTGGTCAGATGACGATATATTCTCTGACAAACTCACTCACCATAATTTCCTTCTGAATAATCCATAATATTTGTAATTTCCAGTTTATCCTCAAAATAATGCATAATATTTGTTGTAATTTTCCATTGCTCCTTTGACCAGTCTATGTTTGTTCTAATTTCCTGCTTCTCTTCAGGCTATCCATATCTGTTCTAATTTTTAATAATTGTTTTAACTTACCATTTCTCCTGTGACCAATCTATAATATTTGTTCTACTTTCCTTTTTCTCCTCTGAATAATTTGTGTTATATGCTCTAATTTCCCACTTCTCCTCTGACTTATCTGTAATATTCATTCTAATTTCCCTTTTCTCCTCTGAATAATCGATAATATTTCTTCTAACTTACCATTTCTCCTCTGACTGATTCAGTTTTCATTATTATCATTCTAATGGAGCACAATGTTGTCTTATGGTGTCCCCAAGGAAACCACAACTTGACAGAAGCTAACCTGACACGTTTGATGACAGAACATTTACTTATCCATTTGTACAGCATTGCAGATCCTGTTTCAGTGAGCTATGAGTACTCTGGTTCACTTCATATTGCCCTAAACCCTTCCACTGCTTAAGTCACACCTTGTTAAGTCTCCTGGCACTGTGAGAATTGCTTGCAAGGAGGCACAAGAGAGAAAAGAGATGAAATAGAAGGATAGTTTTATTTTTCACACAGTAGATATACTGATAGGAGTTTACCACTGCTTTCACTGCTCAAGTCATGAATTGTGAACCTTCCTAGCACTGAAATATGTTTGTGTGGAGACAGCAGAGAAAAGAGAGAAAATAGAATGTTAGTTTTGTTTTTTACACTGCATATTGACGAGTTTACCACAAATATATAATGTCCAAAAAGCTATAGGCATTGAAGAGTAATATTTTTATTTATTTATTTATTTATTTTCTGGCTGTGAAAGAATCAAACACTATGATATATATATATATATATATATATATATATATATATATATATATATATATATATATATATATATATATATATATATATATATATATAATAAACTGGTACTTGGAAGTTTGTGAACAGTATATATATTTGTCAGTCTGTCTGTCTGTCTAGTCAATCAATCAGTCATTTCAGTCTATCTGTCATTATCTATTTGTCTATACGTCTGTCTTCACTCCCTCACTATGTTTCACTTTTCACTCAGTATATTTTTGAGACTATCAATCTGTCGGTTAACCTATCTATATCTCTATCTATCTATCTATCTATTTATCTATTTGTCTGTCTACCTATATATCTATCTGTGTCCACTCTCTTATTCCACATCTCAGCCTTGGTACATTTGTTAACAGTATATTTTGATAATACAAACGATTTATAAACCTGTTCCTCTTTATTAGGTAACGAAATAATAATGCGGTATGAGTGCTGCCTGAAGTTACCAGTCAGTGTGTCGCGTCTACGGGTGGTGTTAGTACGCGTCTGTCTCAACTCCCGGCCTGACAGATTTTTTTTTTTTTTTTTTTTTTTTTTTTTTTTTTGTGTGTGTAACCACGCCTACACAGTGGCTGCCAAGGCTTACCCATGAGTTAAACCTTCTTTAGTTGGTAATGAGGAAGGCGTGGGCTCTAGCAGTGGACACCCGAAGGCAGCAGTGGATGAAAACAAGCAAAATAAAGAAAAGTTTGGCTGTGAGAAGATGCTAGACAGCCACCCATAGTAACGAGGAGGCAGGAAGGTAGATCCACCACCACAGTGAAGGTAAGGTCAATATATCCCTGTGTCAGCCTCATCTTGTTGCTAAAAACCGTAAAATTTAACTTAATGAAAATGTACACAATCTGGGTCATCTCTATTTATCAGCCATTATCTATCTTATATGTGAGTGTTTTAAACCAATACTGTCGCAAAGCGGAGCCACATGACCAAGTTTTAATATCCACTCGTTAGATATACCTGCCATTACTTAGTTTAAGTTTAGCGAGGGTTTAAATGAGTGAGAAGGGTTGATCGTCCCCTCCACTGGCCCCCTCCGCCGCCATCTTGGATAAGGCTCCCCAGCCCCCTCCGGTTCCAATATTATTTTCATTTATTTCCTAAGTATTTTATTTCGGCTTGTAGCTAAGATTGTATGGTTTGTAAAAATATTTCGTTGTTTTTTAAGTTATTTGAGCGCGTGTGTTGCGTAAAAAGTGGTGATTTTGGCGTTGTTTTTGTGTAAATAAGAGGGCCGTTTTCGGCGTATTTTTTTACGGTCCCAAAACTAATTTTTTATTTCAGCCTGTACTAGGTTCTTATTGGTTTTAAAAAATAGTTAGTGTTTTTTTAAATGTGTTGCCGTCCCGCTCAGTGAAATGCGTGCACCGTACACTTGTTTTTATTCGTGTTCAACTTCCAATAATATTGAATTTTTTTTCGGTAGATTTTTTATTTGTGCTTGTAGCTCACTTTAAATGGTTTTAGAAAATAGTTCAGATTTTTTAAAGTGTTTTCCGTTATGTTTAAGCCAGAATGGGTGGACATTTGAACGATTTTGAATGGGGTGAAGGTTCCAACAGTTTCCAGATACTTCTTTTTAAGTATCTTTAATACTACTGCGTTTTGAAATGTGTTGTTATTTGTGGCCTTAGTTAAAATGTGTGGCAAGTCTGAATTTATAAAGCATTCCTGTCTAGCTGCGTTTTTTAGAGAGGTCATTTTCAAAATGAAATACGTACGTACGTAAATAACAGTCGCTGTGACGTCATCAACCCCCAGCCGTGACGTCACAAGCCCTCCCCCCAAGCCGTGACGTGTGTGTGTGTGTGTGTGTGTGTGTGTGTGTGTGTGTGTGTGTGTTGCCTTGTCTTTCGTTGGGCATATGCTTATGCAGTGTGTGTGTGTGTGTGTGTGTGTGTGTGTGTGTGTGTGTTACCTTGTCTTTCGTTGTACAGATGCTTATGCAGTGTGTGTGTGTGTGTGTGTGTTGTCT